>NC_040883.2:14495939-14678439 GCF_900634795.4 Betta splendens
TGCGGTAGATGTGCTGAGGCTGGAGTAGCCACCATTTTGCATGTCTAGTGTGTTCCTCCCTCCATTGCTAATAGAGACGATTCCAGTCATTCCTGCCATCACTACGGCTAGTAAGTAAATTATAACGTTAACTTGTCGCCAGAAACGTTTGAAAATGTCTTTATGTGCGACTAAGCATAGGTGGTTTGATGGTGTCTGCGTTGACAACTCTCAATGTAGCGCTGCATAGGAAGTCGCAGTCCTCAGTGCGCCGGGGTTGTGCCTGTCAGCTGCTAAGTTAGCTAGCATGGCTAGCGTACCCGTTTAGCCTGGCTAACAACCTGCTGTGCTAGGGGTGTGAAGCTCACTACTCATCCGTGGTTGCCCACATGACATTATCAGTGTGACAGCACGAAATATCTCATTTACATTTATAGATTTGTAATTAGCTAGCACCCGCGTCGTCTGCATATGGGTTAGGATAGCCTTCGCCTTAGCTAGTACAGAAACAAATGAGTGGTCAGGTAGCTAGCTAACGCCACAAAGGACGCGCTAGCTTGATAATCCAAATGCTTAAGGCCCAAACTGCAATATGTCCTGATCAATCGTTGATCACGTTCATGTGTCATGCCAGCACTCAATGGCCTGTCGTTTCAACTCGACAGTATTGTCTAATGCTGCTGATGTTAGCCTTCATTTATAGGTCCAGTAATGTCAGCCAAGGTGAGGCTACTGGTGTAGTGTCAGCCCAATATGTTGCACTTTGAAAATACTTGTGAGTTACAAGTGTTGGCTAAACTGTGCTGTGGGTAATGTGCTGTCCTGACCGAGCATTTGGCGTTTGGCTCAAAGCTCAGTCAATATATCACACTTTGTTAAAAGTTGTAAACATTTCAGCTCTTCGCCAACGTTGCATTTGAATATCCAGGAAGCTAACGATGGGTAGTTTCTGGGCTGCGTTTCCACACAGTTTCTACATCATTTCATTCATCACGTCAACCGACACAAATGTTTGCTGCAGACGGGCCGGTACGACATAAAGAGTGACACTTTTTAATATTGCGTCCTTCTGGTCCTACGGGTTTGGAGCCACAATAGGGTGGGTTTACACTAAGGAAGTCAGCTGTAAGTAGGAAGTGTACTTATGTCGGCTTTGGTGATTCATTGACATCATTGACAGATGCCCCTTTTGTTCAATGCGCGCCTGTTTAGAAGTATTTGCATAGAAAAATACCCGAAAACAACAATTTTGGCCAAATTATTATATTTGCACCTGCATAGGTCTTTAAGTTTAGATTTTCACGTCGCTTTGCTAGTAAGAATGTATAATAGTGTTATATATGGTGCTGTGCTATATCAGCTATATGTGTACCAAACAGGTGATTGTTCATCTCAGATCCTTCATTTCACTTCACTAGTAGTAGCAGTAGTACTTGGTGGCTTATCTGCTGTTTAGTCTGCAACCTCAGTGTCAAATGAATAACTACTTGTATAGATTAACCGAATCAACATCTTGGAGGCATGACTATGAAGACGGCTTAGACTGGGGAACTTAACCCTTGTTTCCATGCAGCTAGTTACTCATTAGACCTCCATTACCCTACCATCTGTTCTTGCGGCTGTAGAGAGTCTCTACAGGTTCACCTATTATTTCACATGATTGTCAAGCAGTAAAAAATTAGCTTAGTGATATCTGTTGGCTTTCTTTCTTGACTACCACACATTTAATTTGTACTCTATTTAATCTTTTGTCTTTATTCTGTTGTGGCCATTTGTTATTACTAACTGCATTTTAGTGCTGGATTTAAAAACTAATGAGCAGTTTTCTATTTTGATATTTTATATTTTCATTCATCTAGCCTGACAGGCTTTTAAGTTTGACTCCACCTCGCTATAGTAAAGTGTGGTGAGTGCTGTGGTTCCTGCCTGTTCCTGGATTTTATGTTATGAAAGCTAATCTAGACTGACTCTCCAAATCTCCTGAGATCAAAAGCTTGTTATGAGCATTTCACAGTACATGCAGAGTACACCAGTGTAGAAAAGATGTTAATGATGTCATGCATGAGTGATCAATATGCATCCCTCTCATGTTACAGGAATCAGTTTCTACTGGGCTACACTCATTTTGCATGATTCCTGATTCATTGGTGATGGTTGTTTGGGCAAATTTGGAAGGCTGAGCTAATGATTAAGTCTGAGTTTTCCTTTTGGGAAAGCAATGCATGCATTTCTTCACCCTTTTGGTGCAGGGCGTGAACACCTTTCTACTAATGCCTGGTATAGTGGACTTTGAAGTAGGTAAAGTGATTTTGTCTTCAGTGTGTTTTGTTTGATTAAATAGGCTTTGAGCAAGCTGACCTTGGTGAGTGAAACCTAGACTAATGCCACCCAACTACAGAATAAGCTCAGATCTCCTGTATTCATTATACCTGTTAATGTGCTCCATCTCTTCTTTGAGGTTTTGTTCTTTGAGACAAAGACACATCTCCACTGTACCACAAGTGGTAATACAATGTAATGGTAATTCTAGGTACTAAAACACATTTTGATTGCAGGAAAATGTGCTGCTGTTCAATAACTGCAAGAATAAGAACTAATTAAACCAGCTCTCAGCAGAGGCAGAATTTACCTGCTTTAATGTGTTCACATTTGATTATAGACACAGCATGAAGCAAGGAGCCAAGATTTATGAAATCTAAATCCTGGTCAGTTCACGGTGTGTAATTTGAATTGGGCTAAGACTTACTGTAGATATTGAGCTTTAGTAAAGACTCCCCACTGCCATCAATCCTTTCTTTATTAGTGAGTTCTTCTGGTTGCTGTGAACCGTCACCTTAGTCATAGAGGATGGACCCATCTCCACTGTATCTAGACCCTTATCTGACTCAGTGGACTGGCTTAGTTTCAAAGAAGTTCATTTGGTCTTGTCAGCAATAGTTATTGGAAAGAGTAGATTGTTTTCAGTTAAAATATTGCAGTTAACAGTATGATGGTCTAAAATGCTGAGTCTAAGATAAACAGAAAGTGTCAGGTTCATTCAAAGCATATCTTTACTTTTAATGCTCATAGTCTATAAATGGGAAGATTTCTAAGTCTGTGTCGTGTTTGGCCCTGCTCCCTCCCACCACATTATGTAGCCTGGCCAGTTAGTTAGCCCAGGCCCTAGGAAGGTTCTGTGAGTCTTATGGCATGGGTGTAATAAGCAGCATTTTCAAACAGTGACTTAGAGATGTACTGCGTGTGTTCTTGTACAACATTTGTTCTTAGCTAGCAGCCTGTGGGATACGTGTGTCTATAATATTTAAAAATGGTTTCATGGTGCACATTATGGAACCCATTACACACACCTGGCTACCTAATGATGAGAAGCCAGTGGAGCTCAGGTTGCTGTGCTCCTTTTGTAATACCATGTGCTAGAACAGCACCACACAGACGTTTTCACTGAACTGCATCATACTTAGGAATCGGCGTGTGGATAAATGAAGAGTTCCAGTGTCTGGCCAATGTTGGACCATATTGCAACTGGATCATTTGCAATTGGTCAAGAGAAAAGTTATGTTTGGTATGAAAGTTCCATGTTCCCAGTCATGCTCTTAAGCCTAGCAGGCAAATAAACCACACCACCTTCACTGTTGTTCCATCCCACTGATGCTTAATGTATCTAGACCGATTGATACTGATCTACAAAAGGAATATGTTAATGAAAGAGAATGTGTTAGAATTCAAAATGTTTTTTTGTACTGTAGTTGTCTAGCAGTAAAGTGATCAACAATAGTGTTTCACTTCACTGCAGTCACTCTACTCATTATAAAAGTTTCTGCCTACATCCACTTCACTGGGTAGTTTGGTGCAGGAAATGGATTTGCTCAACAAGTAATTAACCACGGTGTCCCTTGCTGTTGCAGTTTAATTATGTGCTGCATGCTTGCAGATAAAATGCCTACATGAGAAGAGACACAATGTACCGATTTCAAATAGGAGGAGCCACCATTAATACCAATTGAAGTAGTTTCAGGTAGTGTTCGTACGTTTACAGGTAGTATTCACACCATGAAATTATTAAGATTGTTGTATTTATTTAAGTCGTAACTTAATTTGCATAAAAGACAATGTCTGTTTTAAATCAGAAAGGTTTGAAAAATGTTAGGTTCCGGCTTATACATGTAGCTTCCGTGTAAAGTAGCTTCTCTCTTTTTTTTTTTTCTTTATTTTTGTATCATGTTTTGAGTGTTGATGCATGTGAACACGAGAATTTATTCTCACAGCCAAACATGTACTTATAAATATTTAAGCTCTGCCTTTGGCTCTCAGAAACTTATCCATGAAGGAATGGAATTTCACCTGCCATTCTCCTTTCCCTCTGTGCTTGTAATGCTATTTTAAAAAATGTGGTTCTATAAGTTTTTATTGGTTTGGCTAAATTATGTCCAGTTGATAATGTTTGTCTGGTATTGTATATCAATACCCAGCTGTGTTTTCTAAATATAACACTAGAATTTGTATGTGTATGTATTCAGGTCTCATGCAGTTTCAGTCAGCATTTTAACAACCTGTTTGAATTTCTATACTGCTTGTGTGGCCTGTTCTGTTCTGAGTCACAGTGCACCGACCTATTTTGTCCCTTCCTTTTTTTTTTCCAGAGAATGCCAGCTCCGATCAGACTGCGGGAGCTGATCCGGACTATCCGGACAGCACGGACCCAGGCAGAGGAGCGTGAGATGATCCAGAAAGAATGTGCTGCTATCCGCTCGTCCTTCAGGGAGGAGGACAATACATACCGTTGCAGAAACGTGGCAAAGCTCCTTTATATGCACATGTTAGGCTACCCAGCACACTTTGGACAGGTATGCCTTAGGATGCTGGGAGATGATGCTGAGTGGATAGACTGAGTGCATACAGAGTACCTTTTGTTATAGTTGTACTTGTGTTCATTGGCCTAGATTGTTTCATAACAAGATGACTTGGTTTTCAGTTGGAGTGCCTCAAGCTGATCGCATCTCAGAAGTTCACTGACAAACGGATAGGTTATTTGGGAGCTATGCTGCTGTTGGATGAGAGGCAGGATGTCCACCTACTAATGACAAATTGCATTAAAAAGTAAGTGGTGTAATGTCTGCTGGTAATGCATTCAGAACTCTTTCAGGAGGTTCTTTGTTTGCACTATACAAGCACATTACCTGTATACTCTCACAACTTACTCAACTCTTTTTCCCCACTGTAGCGACTTGAATCACAGCACACAGTATGTCCAGGGCCTGGCCTTATGCACTCTGGGCTGCATGGGTTCCTCAGAAATGTGTCGCGACCTGGCAGGGGAGGTGGAGAAGCTGCTCAAAACATCCAACTCCTACTTGAGGAAAAAGGTAAGCCTCAATATAGTAGGTAGGATAGATGTTATGTCTATAACATTGGTTTAATGAGGTTCAGATCAGTGTGCATTTTTAAGGATGTTGCCATTTTTGTCCATTTAAATTAAAAGTGACATTTACAGAAGTTACATGATCCAGATTTAGTCTCTCTTTTTTCAATCATGTTTTCTGAAACCACACACACACACACACACCCTAAACGCAAATGGAAAGAACCATCAACCATTATTAAAAGGCTAGGTCATTATTTGATGTATAGTTGGCATTTTGTTCCTTCTAGTGCATCTGGATGTTGGACACCTGGTACAGTAGCAACAGTTACCACGGTTACAGTCTCCCTCACCTTTGTGTTCACAAGCCTCCCCTGCAGGGATGGGCTTTACGGGCAGTGCTGAAGTTCACTTCAGAGTGGGGGGAGGGAGCTTGAGCTTGAGCTTTTTCAAATTGTCAAACCATATCCAACTGGTTCTCAAAGTTACCTACGGCAAGCTTAACTGAAGCAATTAGGTAATCATTGCCTTTGGCCTTTAAAAAGCCGACATGTTTGCTGAGCAAAGCGCAAATGCAACAAGGTATGCTGGAATTTTTAGAATTGTTGCCCATTTGACATATGCGGAACCTAATTTTCTTTTGTTTCTTATTTATTGTCTTTCGTTTCCCGTGACAGGCAGCATTGTGTGCAGTTCATGTCATCAGGAAGGTTCCAGAGCTCATGGAGATGTTCCTTCCAGCCACAAAGAACCTGCTGAGTGAGAAAAACCATGGTAAGTTTCTTGCACTTCCTGACATATAGGGAAGAGTGGTTGTCCTACACAAATGCAGAATTCAACCTCCGTGTCCTGCCCTGACTGAGCTGTCAGAAGATCTAGGCAGCTGGTGTCCTCTAAAAAGGAGAGTGGAATTAATTAATCTGTCATAAACTCTGCATCGAACATCAACTAGCAAGGAAGTAATATTTAATTATTATATGTTTAACATTGAGCCCATAGAGGGGACAGAAGACTGTGTTTGGTGTCAAAGCTTATCTCCTTAACATTGTTGATGTGTGACAGTCTAGCATATTTGTGATGCACCTGATGCCCTATAGGGTTAATCATCTTTTTATGAAGTTCTTTACGCAGAGCTGTTTTATGTCTGGGTGCCTTTTTTTAATCACTACCCACATTCAAACTATGAGGGCATTCTTTTTTCCCCAGGTGTTCTCCATACGTCAGTTGTTCTACTCACGGAGATGTGTGAAAGAAGTCCAGACATGCTGGCCCATTTCAGAAAGGTAGGAATGAATATTTGTACTTAAATGACTTTAATGAGTTTAGTTATGCATTTGTCTTAAGCTCATGCCACATTTCATTCTCCTTTTGCGTATGCATTTCCTTTTGATGTAGCTAATCTAATGGAATATAAGCTTGTAAAGGTCTAGATTGCTTCTGCATTCAGTACAGTATGTGTGAGTCCTTTATCTCCTGCCTCTGTCTTTTCCTCCTGTATTTCAACTGCTGCTGTACCTCTCCTCCTCTAGGTGTAACAATACTGTGCCAGAAGCAGCACTCCTCATGTTCATGATCTAAACATTATTTTAAGCTCTGAAAGTGAATGATTTCCAGTTTCCCCTCCCTAACATCTACCTCATATTTTTTCTGTCATTTGTCTTTGTTACAATTCCTGCATTGTGTTAGAATGAGAAGGTAAGAGTGCATTCTGATCTCATAGCTGGTGCATGCAATGACTAGTAATCACTCCTCACAGTCACCCCAGATGTAATCTGATTTGTGTTGAGTAACGTCATTTTGTTTATTTTTCCTTTTGATTTCTTTAACTTGTACAGTGATCATTACTATGTCAGTGTTTTGAATATTATACAAGAGCTGCTCCATTTTGTCTGATAGATTTCTCACTATTTCTGAGTGTCATTATTTGCCTAAAATGCAACTCATTTGGTCACTGTCTATTTAAAGCAGTTGGGTGGGTGTGTTTTTGCATTTGCCACAGACGTCACCAAGAACAGATGATTTTCACTGTATCTGTGTCACAGGTGGTTTTCTGTCTTAAGCCAGAATTTAGCAAACACTGTTGTTGATACAAAGGTCGAAAGTAATTGTTTAAAAATTCACTTAACTGCCATTTTAGGTTGCTTTTTGTCACTATGCCTACATAAGGCATCAATGTTACCTCTGTGTATCTTTTTAACATAAATACACAATCGTAGACTTCAAACTGAGAAAGATGGCAAACTGTTACTCAGTATGTGAGTCTTTTTTTGAGGTTACATTAGAACTGTTTATTAGTTATAAATGCATAATTTAAATAGAAAATGACTATTGTGTCTGTTTATATGGTTACACTTTGGCTGCCTCTAAATACATCTCTAACATCTATATTTAACACTGAAGTCTTAAATATACGTTTGTTTATTTAGGCATGCTCAAGTGTAGAAATGTATATTCAGACTTTTTCACCCCAAAGTTCTAACCTAATACTTTTGGATAAGCCCAGCAGTTCAAGCAGCTGTTAAACACAATCTACCTCATTAAAACCCCTGCCTCTGTTCTCCATTTGAGTTTGGCTGACGTCCTCTGTCAGTTCATAATTGCTAGGCATATAATTTATAATACAATGGAAATTTGCTCAAATATTTTGACTCCCTATTTCTGTCTTCTTCTCTTGGTCTTTTCGTAGCTAGTTCCACAGTTGGTGAGAATCCTGAAGAACCTAATCATGTCTGGATATTCTCCTGAACATGATGTGTCAGGCATAAGTGATCCCTTCCTACAGGTGAAACTCACTTTAATTCTTTATTTAAACAAGTTATTGTGTTATGCGTAACTGGGGTTGTCCCAGTTTTGGTCTCAGTAAATATTGAAGAGTGAGTTAAATTGTTGTTCACAGGTTCGGATATTGAGACTACTGCGAATTCTAGGCAAGAGTGATGACGACTCCAGCGAAGCAATGAATGACATTCTTGCACAGGTTCTTAAACTAACACAACAAACTAAATATTTGTTGTCCTCCCTCAGAGGCCCATGCATTGTCTGATCTTCTGGCAAATTGGCTCTTTACATTTACAGGTTGCAACAAACACAGAGACAAGTAAAAATGTAGGCAATGCAATCCTGTATGAAACTGTACTGACAATAATGGATATCAAGTCTGAAAGTGGACTGAGGGTAAGTTAAAATAAATGAAATCTTACAACGAGCATTCATTTTTGGTTCTGCCTAAATGCTATTATCTTGCAGGTCTTGGCCATTAACATACTAGGTCGTTTCCTTCTCAACAATGACAAAAATATACGGTAGTTATTCACTTGTACCCTCCAAATATAGTCCTCTTATCATGCGATATATTTCTGATGTTGCTTTTTTTAAACTGCCTCTTCCAGATACGTGGCATTGACTTCTCTACTAAAGACAGTACAGACAGATCACAATGCAGTGCAGAGGCATCGGAGCACCATTGTGGATTGTTTAAAAGATCTGGATGTGTCTATCAAGAGGTAGGGCACACTATTTACAATATGACTGCTTTATATAAGTGTTTCGTTTAATTTAGCCTGGCTATTCCTGACCCTGGTCTATTTTCCATTGCTGTATAGGCGTGCAATGGAACTGAGCTTCGCCCTGGTGAATGGCAACAACATTCGAGGCATGATGAAAGAGCTGCTCTACTTTTTGGACTCGTGTGACCCAGAATTCAAAGCGGACTGCGCATCTGGAGTCTTTCTAGCAGCAGAAAAGTATGGCAGTGATGTTCAGACTTCATCACACATTACAGTTTTACATGTTTAGGTGTTATAACTGGTCTATTACTCAGTCTAAAGCACAGATTAATGTGCATCACTGTTTGTAGAACCACTGTGGGTGATGCCTCATATTTGAAATGCTGTATGATGATGAAATGAGTGATCCATCGTCTGACAGACTATGCTGATATCATTTAATTTCTGACAGCATTTGTCATCTTTAGTTCTAGAGTTTTTATAACTTTTTATTCTCAGGTTCCTAATCTTTGTATTCCATCTTACAGGTATGCCCCCTCGAAAAGATGGCACATCGACACTATTATGAGAGTGCTGACAACAGTATGTATATATGAAACACTTAAATATTTTTATTATGTGTTATCATTTGAGTTTTAAAGCTGGTCTTCTTCATCTTAATGTTACAGGCAGGGAGTTATGTGCGAGATGATTCTGTACCGAACCTGATCCAGCTCATCACAAACAGCGTGGAGATGCATGCCTACACAGTACAGAGACTTTACAAGGCGCTCCTGGATGACATATCGCAGGTCTGTTTTGGTTTGTTTAGGATCAGATTAGTCGCTTCTGTACACATTCTATTTTTACAGGTTCCTTCAGAAGTTGACGTGATATTCTCCCTTCTGTAGCAACCTCTTGTGCAAGTAGCATCCTGGTGCATAGGAGAATATGGAGACTTGTTGGTGTCTGGACAGTGTGAGGAGGAGGAGCCCATACAGGTTTGATTAAAAGAAACTGATGCTTGATTGAAGACAGACCTCAAACTTGAGAGAGGTGCTAGGTCAATCTTTTTTTCTTTGCCATTAATTCAAGGTCTCTGAGGATGAAGTCCTGGATGTGCTGGAAGGTCTCCTAGTGTCCAACCTGTCCACACCTGTTACCCGAGGTTATGCTCTGACTGCCATCATGAAGCTGTCTACTCGCTTCAGCAGCGTCAAGTGCGTAAAGGGCTTTTACACGTATCTTAACATGAATTTAGTAATGTTCCTGACCCATAATGTGCTATTAGGAATCTTTGTTCTCATTTTGTTTTAGTCGAATCAAGAAGGTGGTTTCAATATATGGCAGTAGCATCGATGTGGAGCTTCAACAGAGAGCTGTGGAATACAATGCGCTGTTCAAGAAATACGACCACATGAGGTGAAACTTCATTACTCTCTAGCAGAAATCGCCGTTACAATCCCCCTGTAGTTAGTTATTAGTTTGGGAAAATCCTGCAGTGGTTGAGCGTGGTCTGTCTTTTGTCTCCCTGCTCGTTCCTTGTCAACAGGCCAGCACTTTTAGAGCGAATGCCAATTATGGAGAAAACTGCTACTAACGGCCCCACAGAGATTGTACAGACAAATGGAGAGACAGAGCCCTCTGCTGTGGAAGCCAAACATCTACCACCTGTCACCCAGCCAACCAACCAGGTGAGGGCACTTTTAATTACTTCATAGGAATTAAAGAACAGGGTCGTGCACAGATGTGAGTGCCTTCAGGCCACACTCCCCACAAATGAACTAACTAACTTACTTCATGCACTTACATTTGAATTCCTAACCACAAAACAACCACACCATGAATTATATTGTGAACTCAATTGTGTCATCTTGGACACTATAGAAAACAAAACCATTCTCGGCTAATTGATACATATATTTTAAATAACTTTACTGGCTCTATTCAGAAATGTTGCTCATATTTTAATGTTCATGTTTTCTGCAGGCCAATGATTTATTAGACCTGCTTGGTGGTAATGATGTGGCGCCAGTAATCCAGAATACAATGCCCACCAAACCAGCCTCAGCTGGGGGAGAGCTGCTCGATCTGCTGGGTGACCTGTCGCTAAGCAGTAAGTTGCTTTGTTTACAGCTATTCTTTCCTTCAGTCAGCACATCTCCATCTAAGCTGTACCCTTAAAACATGGTGTTGTGTAAATTTCCCCTTCCCAGGTGCCCCTGCCCCTGCTCCTGCTCCATCCGTACCTGCATCCCAACCCCCTTTCCTTCTGGATGGCCTCTCCTCACAGCCCCTGTTTAATGACATTGCACCTGCAGGTGAGAGTGTGTTGCTTTTCATCCCAACAGGCCACCGTAGATAAAAGCTTAGTCATTAACGCTCTGCTCCTCTTTCTTGCAGGAATTCCTCCTATGACGGCGTACAACAAAAATGGTTTGAAAATAGACTTTACGTTTGAGAGAGCCAACCCCAATCCAAACATTGCGGTCATCACAATCCACGCTTCCAACTCGACAGAGGCAGATATGACAGAGTTTGTTTTTCAGGCTGCAGTACCAAAGGTGAGTGAGTGATTTCTGAAGCTGCAATTAAGTTTCTAAATAACTAATTATTCTAATGTGTATCCGTTTACACCTGTTTTCCAGACATTCCAGCTGCAGCTCCTTTCCCCTAGCAGTAATGTTGTCCCAGCACTAAACCAGGGAACTGTCACACAGGTCATCAGAGTTCTCAACCCACAGAAGGTAGGTTTGTCACTCACAAGTTGTTTTTGAGCAACTTTGAAACATAAAAGCCCAAAAAAGACTTGTGCAATATTACTTTCTCGCAATTGAATTTCCTCTTTTATAAACATGATCGCCCTCACAAAATTTCAGCAACAGCTACGAATGAGGATCAAGCTGACTTACACCCTCAAAGGCTCGCCTGTGCAAGACCTGGCCGAGGTCAATAACTTCCCTCCTCAGTCCTGGCAGTGATGAGCTGCTTCTGTTGCTCTCCGAAGCCACGTGAAGGGAACTATGAAAACGATTTTTTTTTTCCTCACCTCCCTCCTTTCTTCCAACGGATCACCCATGTGACGCCACTGCAGAAAGCTGCCCTCAAGTTGCATGGGATACAGCAGAGCATCTTACACAGGAACAAAAAACATGTTTGGAAGACGCTGACGATTGACACCACCAGAAAAACTGGAAAAACATATCTAGTAACTGTTTTCTGTCTTTTTTTTTGCTCTTTAGTAGCTTTTCACGTACACCCCTCTGCCCAGCACCACCCACAAAAGCACATATACAAACCATTCACTATGGTACACATTGCCTCTTATGTCACTATAGAGACAAAGTGTTTCCTGTATCAAGCACTGCAGTATCAACACTTATTTCAATTTAAATTTCAGCTAAAGTTGCAACACTGGATGTCCATAATTGGATTTTCATCCGTTTCCATGAATCCTCAGTCCTCTGATGGCAGCAGAAAAAAAAGCTTTGAAGGTCTTTTCAGTGCAGTCATTCACTTAGTTTTATTTTAGAATAATCCCCTTTTTGACCCTTTTTAAATTATGGGTTGTATAACTTTGTTATACACACAGTTGTATTCATTTTGAATTATATTAATTTCCTTAAAGCATGACCCATCTCGACACTATCCCAGAGACAACGTTCTGGTTCTGGTAGCTGGTCTCTTTCTACCATGTTTCCATGGGAGGTAATTCACATCTGTATTGTTGGAACGATGACAACAGGACAAACCCAGTGTGATCACCTGTGGCTAATTTTAGTTGACCTTTTCCCCACACAGCTCCTCTAAATTCAACTGACTTGTAGCTTCCGTGGTAGATCTGCATCATAAGTCTTTTAATTAGTAGTATGATGATTTTACTTCATTGGGATGGATGCAATCCAGACGTAACATTTTCTCTCAAGGCAAGTAGATTGCGTATGTGCTGGAGATCGTAAAAGTTTTCTTGCAGCTGTTTTCAAAGTCTAGCTAGTAATTAAATACATTTCATATTTGTTTAACCTGGTTGACCGTGCTCGCCATGCACATACCTGTAAATGCAGCTTGTTATGAATGTAGTTACATGCACTGAATGCTTTTTGTTTCCACCCACTCGTCTTTTTCTTAGGTGTCTTCTTTTGATGGGGAAGCTCATCTTTTTGGCACCATTTATTTTCTTTCTGCAGTACTTATTTATACCTGATATCAAAGTGATGTGCCTTTCTGACTTGGCTATATAATAGTCCCTGAACTATTGAGTTCTGTATGAGCTTTGTTTGTAAGTATGCTTGTGTGCTGATGGTGATTTTAGTCTGAGGGAAAGGGGTTCGGTTATATCACTTAATTAAGTAGACTTCACTTTATCACTTGTTTATCACGTAGAGTTAATGATTCACCCTTTAACATTGGCCTACTTTGATGTCCACAGAAATGTCTGTAAATTACAGCTATGTGATCCAGATTGTGAGGGTACAAGATTTTAAAATACCTGTTGGGTGTCCTGTTCAAGATAATGGAAAATCAGACAAATGGCAGCTAACAGATGTAAACGTTTCCTAAGCTGACATTGAGTGAGTTAAAGGTAGAGGCCCTTTGAAGTGTAATGTCTAGAGTTTTCCCTGAGTTTGGATCACGTAGTGTGGTACGAGGAAGGATTCTGAGGGGATCGACTGTGATCTTTTTTTTTTTTTCTTTTTTTTTTTTTTTTTTCTTCTTCCCAAAATCAGAATTCTGACCTTGCCGTCGGGACAAGTAACCTTAATACCTCACAGTGGTTTCTCTTTGGGTTAACGTTCAGTGGCAGTAGATTAACAGCTTTGTTTAGTCATGAATCACAATCTAGAGGAGCTTTTGCATGAGAGCAACTAATGGAATATTTGAAATCTCATTACTTAAAGCTTGGCAGCCAGGCTGTACAGTTCTTTTCACTATGCTTCTATCTTCTTTGACCAAATCAGAAAGACTATTAGCTTTGGAAATATTTTTGAGCTATGATGTGTATATGGAGAAAATAATTTCATTTTTTTTCTGTTATTGACAAATGCTATATTGTTTGTTTTCTTTCTGTACATATTGAGGGCTTTTACAGATTTGTCTCTTGTACTACCTTTCATCCCTTTTTTTTGTTTTTGTTTTTTTTAGATACATTTTCTAAAAATTACAGTGACTCACAATGTATATTGTCTGAATAGATCTAGCCACCATCAGACTGTTTAGACCTTCCTGTATCATCTCTCATTCATTGAAAAAGATATATGATCTGCTGCCTGTACATTGTATATAGTTGTAAAACAAAGGAAAGCTGATCAGATTACCCATATGAGGATATAAGGATTCGCTAGGAGTATAATTGTATGCATATATGTACAAAAAAGAATCTTAAGAGGATGCAACTGAGCTGCATTTGATTTACTATTCATTCTTCATTCATAGTTGGATGTTTCATCTGCTTCTTTTACAAAGATAGTTGGTGAGCCACTTGTTGGCATTCCTTTTGGATGTTGAAATAAGGTAAAGTCTGTCTTAAGAGATGTTGTCTCAGTGGTGTGTACTACTGAGGAATCTAAGCACAGAGCTGCACAGTGGCAGGCGTGGCAACATTCTTTACCTGCTTTCCCTGTCCCCACAAACGCCTCACGTATCCATCCTCTCCTCAAAAGAGGAGCCAAGACATAATTCTTCCTTCTGGCCTTATGACTGCTGTGGTGTTTGTTTTTTTTTTCTTCAACCTTGTCATTCACGTTTATTAAACTCTCTCCAACCTACGCATCGATTGGTGAAAGGAAAACCCTTGGTCTTGGTTTGTTTGCTCTCTTGGTTGCCTCCTTGCTTTTTTGTCTGCCACGTATCAACATAAGGCCAATAACTGGGCCACACAACAGATTTTAAGTTTGCTGTGGTTTGTCCTACAGAATTCATTAGCATATAGTTTTCTCAGGTCAAGAGACATATTTTTGTCTTCAGAATGAATCTAGATCCTGTGTGTTTATCTAGGTTCAGGACACAGTGGAGGAGCAGTCTCCCTCCCTGGGTCTAAACATTGCAGAGCTTTCTTTTGATTTTCTTTTGTCTCATTGCTTACATCTTCATGGCACAACCTTCAGCTTCTAAATATGAAACATGGGACTGTTACACACGTCAAATCCCTCTGAAGCGTCACTACTTTGCGTCAAGCTTTACATTCATAATTCATTCATGGCAGGATGTAACAGTGAGACAATTTTCCCTTTGGCTTAGTTTATGAAGTGATTTATCATCTCCCAAACAAACCCAAACAGAGCGGTGTTGCACGCTGACGACCACAAGAGGGAGCCATGCAAAACGGAAGGCTACAAAGTTTCCTACATCTGTTCCTGGATGTTTTTGCTAGTGTTGCTTTTTATTCAACCATTATGTACCCTTGTTAATCTGATCAGTTCTCTCAACAATAGTGTAATTCAAGCCATTTTTAATGTAAAATGGAAATAAACCCAACACAAGTGCTTTGGACACTGTAACCTAATAGGAAGAAAAGAAATGGAAACAAATACTTGTTTGCAGTTTGATCAGCGTTTGAAGTGATGTTTGTGCGTGTGTGTGCGTGCGCGAATGAGGCTGAGCGAAAGAAAATAGTGATGTTTGAAAGAGTGTGTGACATGTCTTTTATCTCACTAGGACATGATTTTTGGCTGCAGTTTAAACCTTCAGCTTCTGAGCTGCATGTGAAAACCAGTGTAAATAATGTCATTTCTACACTTTGAAATTCAAGGAAAGTCAAAATTCTAAAAATCTGTCACACCCCCTTCATTGCTCAGTACAAACACATTCAACATCAAACTGGTCAGGCAGTGCTCAGAATACTGTTTTTTTAATGGTCTGTAAATGACACATCTGGTATTTGGATTACTTGATTTTTTTATTTGTTATGATGAATTCAGTGTGTAAAGGGCTTGAAAGAGCATCCCAATAGCCATCATGTTCACTTTTCCCATTAAAAAAGTGCATCCATGGTATTTTGAAAAAGAAATCAGTTTGTAAACGCCCCTGCCTGTTCTGACTGTAAAACAAAATGTGATCTGATTTGTTTGGAAGGGTGGAGGCACGAGGTTCACTTTTTTTCTGTCAAGTTTGACATGTTGAACTGAATCCCAGTTCAGTCACTTCAAGGAGAGTGTGACTGTCGGACTGAAAGTGTGAAATGATTAAAGATGAAAAGCTGTAAACTATTAAATGGGATATTTTCAATTTATGCTGTGTAATATTGTATTTGGGTTGGAGAAAATGATCAAGAGAATAAAGTCAAATAAAAACCTAGCCGAACTATGTTGTGCTGCAATTATTGGGGCCTTTTTTTATTAATTGAAGGTATTTTTGCTGCTAAATATCAAAGTAGAATTTAGACTTTGATAAGACTTTTGAACAAAAACATTGTGTCTGATAAAATTAAGATAAGTTTCACACTGAGGGTACCGATATTACAAGAACAAGTGAATAGAACAAGGTCGTTTTAGTGATGATGACTTTATTTTGTGTTCTCGACATCTTCTAGTGTGACCACGCTAAACTGACACCACTCACAATTTACTAGTTAACTGTTCGTGCTTCAAGGACGTTCAAAGCTTCTAACATGATCTTCTCGGGTTGTGGGCTGCTCTCTCCAGAGTTAAACTCAAAGGCAAGTAATATGCGTGTGTGTGTGTGTGTGTGTGTGTGTGTGTGTGTGTGTGTGTGTGTGTAGAGAAAATGAAGGGTTTAAGTTAAGGAACAAGCATGAACGTTAGACGTTAATGCTAGCTAACGCTAATGCTAACTCTGATTGGAGCTGCCATTACAGGACTACATTTTTTAGTTTAAGGATACGTTGAATGTTGCAATATATAATTAATATACTATTCCCACATGTACTTAATTTATGACTGTTGCTAGTAAATTATTTACGAATGTTTAATCCGGGTTACTTGAAACCTATCTGAACTGGCAAGTTTTGGGTTGCCAGATCTTCTTGCAATAAGGTTAATAATTTTCTTCTTCTTCATTCGTTTTGCTGTGAGGAGCCTCTCCCCTGAGAAAAGGGGCCGTGGCTGCTGAATATTAACCACCCTGAGCCCGCCCATGTCATGATTATTGAGCGTCTTTCCGGCAGGCCCGTCTGACAGCGCTCAGATTGAGTCAGGATATGGCGTCGCTCCACCGACACACGGGGATTTTTCTCGTCTCCGTGGGAATCTGCCAGTCACGTACCGGGACTGCGCCTCCGGCTTTCCGTCGCTGTTGATCGGGATCATCCATGGCGATGGAGGTCGAGGACCAGAACGCAGCGCTCGCTGCGACGAACACCCAAACGGGCATCAGGAAAGAAGGTGATGTCGGAGATAACGGAGCTTGCATAGACAAGCAGCCGGACACGGCGGTCCACCGAGCGAGGCTGAACAAGACCGCGGGTCGTGGGAGCCGCAGTGGTCCCGGAGCCCATGCTGCAACGGGGATCCGGGTGCTGAAGGCAAGTCATGACGACAGGGGCTATTTTCATACAACACTTGAAAGCTGCCAAACAGCGTCATGTTCTCGTGCATGTCGGGGGGGCTGTTCAGTCCAATAGAGTCCAACAGGGTAAAGTGCGTGAGAATTAATGCGCGTCCTTGTTATGTAACCGCTGATATCAGGTGATTGATGCTCAAGGGTTGATGATTGATCAGTGCATGGCTGCTTTTCACTGAGGAATGTACCAGAGCCAATTAGCAATACACACACACACACACACACACACACACATGCCCATGCCCACTGCTGAACACACATGATGTGTGAGGCTATTTAAGTTGTGAGGTAGCCTCGCAGAAAGGAGTACAGCACAAATCACAGTCCTAGTTGTAATCATAGGCATTTGTTAGTTATTGTGTTGGACTCAATAATATCTAATAGCTCACTGTGACAATAAGACATAAGCCAATAGGACAATTCATAATAATGACAACAACAATAGCAGTGACACCTGTGACTAGGGCTTAATGAGTGGACTAAAACATAGAAAGCAGGGTTTAGCTGCTTTACACAGACTCTTTCTAGTAGCTGATGCATATAGCTAAATGTTTTATCTTGGTTTGTCTTCACTGTCTTCTATGTGGAGTCACTTTCACAGATTTTACAGCAGGTGTTAAAGTGATTTGAATCTATCGCATACAAGGTTGACTGTGGTAATCATAAACTGCAGTTGGTGACAAAATTATCTGTCAATTTGTCTTTGAAATAGAATTATATAAATTGGTTTGAATTGAATGTATTGAAATTAAGTCATTAGCCCTAGGCCCTATGAACCAAGTGAGACTATAATGATCCGTCTTTACTTTACAGCTGATGTGTCTGGACGAATATTTTCTGAAAACCGTGTGCATTGCCAGGCTACAGGCTGTCAGTGTGTGTGTGTGTGTGTGTGTGTGTGTGTGTGTGTGTGTGTGTGTGTGTGTGTGTGTGTGTGTGTGTGTGTGTGTGTGTGTGTGTGTGTGTGCGCGCGCGCTTTGGTAGGCAGGGAGGTTGATCTCTAAATTGAAAAAATTCTAAATTCAGTCTTTCAGCAGGTTTGCAGCCACTGTAACTATAGTTTTATCCAACATGCCCCATCCTTCCTACTGTAAACTACTTCGCCTCCATATCCATGCCATCGTTATTATGAGATCTTGATGTGTGGCCCCTGACAAATCCCAGCAGGAGTTTGGTGTGGTTTGTAGATATAGCATGCCTTATTTGCATAGTCAGAACATTTTAGTAACTGCACTGTAATGCCCTTGTGTTTGTAGTCCCTCGCTAGCTACTGATGTCACTGATATTGTAGCAGTTCAGAATGACATTAGTCTTTTTTAACGTCAAAGCACTAAATAGTTTTTATACAGACTGTGGCAAATCTAGCAAACATCACCACTATTACAAAATGAGGCCTCTCAGCAGACAAATTCACTAGAATGAACTCTACAAAGCAGAGCTATTGCAGCCCCCTCCAGTGTGAGACAAGCAATCACTACTGTAGCCACAACCTGTACATGATGCGTATTTGATGCCATCCATCTGCGTATTAAACTCGGTCTATCTGTGTCAACAGCGCAACATGAAGCGGAATGGGAGTCGTGGCTGTGTGACAAGAAAGACCCGGTTTGGCTCCAGAGAGCGGGATTGGCTGAAGGGAGACACCCAGCGTGGCTGTGTGTGTTTGTACGGGGCGACAGTGGACCCCCAGCTCCCTGCCTCTGGTCCACAGGCCTCCTCCACCCCTCAGACAGACCTACAGTTGGTGCTCTGCTCCACCAGCACCACAGTGGAGGAGCTGTGTGCTCAGAGGGATGGGCAGGCCCTCTATGTTCAACTTCATGGAGACCTGGTCAGGTAAATATACACTAAGTGTATAAAATGAAAGCGGCTTTATAATTCCCTGTGGAAAATGTTCCCTATGAGCAATATTAAATAATAAACATAACTTATCCTAATAACTTAGCATAGGTGTTTCCAGCTGTACCACAGTATTTCTTGCAGAGTAACACGCTGAGGTGGGGTAAACCTTCATTAGTTATTCTGAAAGGTCCAAGACTTGCATCCAACATCCACAGTGTCTTTGAATTAAATCAGTGCAGACCTGACGGCTCACAGCTTAACACATAATCATGTACTAACATGGATATGCAAAAACTAAGAAAGGTAAAAAAATGACTTGCTTTGGGTGCAAGTAAAGTGCATGTGAAGCAGACTTAGACAGCTGGTTAAAATGAAAGCACATCACTTCTGTCAGACACACAGAACACAGCTGAAGCAGGAATAATCAGCTGAGTAACGTTCTGTCCCTAAATAGATGACCACATCTTGTTTGCATAGTATAAAACGTAGACAAACCAGGTCTTGGTTATTTCTTTATATGCTGTCCATCCATCAGGAAGAACAGAATGTCGCTACACTTAATGCACAGTCAAACACTGATCCGACTCGTCTATCTCGGGGGTGTCTGATATGCTATTGAGGTTGAATTAATCCAAATTTGAAGTGTAGTTTCTTGCATCTTACAACTGCAACCACAGATAGAGAGTTGTGTAGACAAACGCCGAGCACTGACCTGGTCTTACTGACGTGCTGATGATAACATGGTGACATCCCAGGACTGTACATATGTAAACAAGCAAGTGAGCCTTTGATTATCTGTCAATACATAGAAAGCTGGTTCAGTGACCCTCAACCAGGAAGGAATGTGGGCCATTATTTTCTATTCATTTCTTTCCTGGTAAATGAGACAAAAATAACCTAAATAAATATAACTTGCATCTAACACCGCACAGAAAAGCACCAGGGTGACCCTGGGACTCAAACCAAGGTCCCTTCTGCTATGAAGCAACTGTGCTAAGGATTACACCACCATGCTACCCTATCTACTACCAAAATACTGTATTTATAGTATAAATAGTGTAAATGTTGTTGGCAAGCATGAAAAGCCTCCGGATCACGTCATGGACGCAGTGCTATATTATTACTGGAGATTGTTCTTCACTGAGGCAGCCAGAAGGTTCATCAGCTAATATCATACGAACCAACGTTTTTCTGTCTGTGTTGATTAAAAGCTGTAGTAGTGTGGACTGGTAAGAAATGAAAGGCTTTTGTTAAACCTGCTCATAAGCTGTGTTGGTTCAGTTTATATTGCAGCAGTTCAGGACTTCAGTTCAATATGGCCAGGTGGATTTAGATTTAATAATAAAGTCTTCACTGCTGGAAAAAAAGGATTTTGCTGACTTTAGAAAACTATTATTGTATTATTTCTATTTTTGCAAATAAAAATACCAATGCTACAGCGCACGCAGGAGGGAGAGGCTGAGGCAGGTTTAAATTAAATAAATCAATGTTCATTGAAGGTTCATAAGCTTGAAACCATTTAATGAAAATACTGTAGCATTAGAACCCATAGAGCACATTCATTCTTCCGTTCGTCTATTCAGAGCTACAAATCCTGATCAAGATCACGGGACCTGCAGATCTAACAAAGCGATCCAGTGCTTTTTCCCAGCATCAAGCACTTCCTTGGGGATCTCTAAGTGCAACCAGGGCTGATTGGGTGTATAATCCTTTCAGCATGTTCTGGATATGCCCAGGGTTTCCTCTCCCAGCTCGTCATGCCCAGAGCACTTCCAGTGGGAGGCTGTCAGACGTCTCAATCTGCTGCTCTTAGAGTAGTTAGTGGCTTGATACGATGGGCCTCCCAACTGAGCTCCTGGCTGTTAATGCAGGCCATCGTCCCTGCAGAGAAATCTCATCTGCTTTTGCCTGCCGTCCTTATAGCGAGGAACCAGACAGGCTCCGCTTCACAACAGTGCCCCTAATGCCTGGTCTGCTATGAGACCCAGGGTCTGGCTCTAGGAGTCAGACAGAATTCACATCCCCAACCCCACCACTGGTGGTCGACCAGTTCACCCCCGTTTCTTTTTCAGCCCCGACCGATCCCCAGACTGAAAGACGTTAAAGCATGAAACGTTTCACTGTCTTTTGTTTTTCATACCCTGTCTCTTCACCCCACACAGATGTGTTTAGCGCTGCCAGTGTTTGTTGTCTCCTCAACAGAACACAACATTTTAAAACGCACAATAAAAGAGAAAGTATTGCAACAGAAAATAAATCACAAAGTTTTAAATACAAACTCATGTTAAAATTACAGACTTAGCTTAGGAAGATTTGTTGGGAACAACATTTTTGTTTGTCAGTCATCACAAATGATATATTCTAAAAAAAACGAATCTAGTGTTTGTGTTTTTTGCCCTTAAGGCCCTTTATTATCTAGAACTACAGACACAGAAGGTGACGCAGAGCATCACTATACACAAAGTGATTAGTTTTCTATTGAGAGCGTAAATAAAGATGAAGCCTGTTTTGGAAGAGTGACTTGCATTCGCTGTAGTGATTCCCTCATGCAGCCAGACCAGCAAGCACTGTGTGTGAAAGTCTGCAACAGGATGTGGGTGCTGGATTTCAGGTCTTAGTGGTAAGAGCGTTTAAAAACCCCTTGAAAACAAAAGGGAAAACAGTAAGAAACCAAGTGTGAACCCCGGCAGAATGCAGCAGTTCTATACATGTATCAAACCCAGTCTGCTCATTGCTTCTGTATCTGTGTCCCCCTTGTATTCTCCTGAACAACCCGATGTCCCTCTTGCATGACCGCCTCTCTGTTCTCTGCAGGAGACTTGAGCCTTCTGAGCGTCCTCTCCAGATGGTGTACGACTACCTGAGAGCCATGGGCTACACGGACCCTGTGCGCGTGCAGCAGGAAGCAGCCAACTCGGACCTCAGTTGTTTGATCCGCTTCTACAGCGGTAAGTACTGACATGCAGGTCCAGGGGCCAGTCTCCACTGTCTCCTGCTGCTCAGAGGGATGCCTGGTGTCTGCCTTTGTGCCATGAGGCAGGTTTCGGTAGGTCAAGCTTCCCAAAGCGCTTTTTATCACGAGAACTTGTCTTTGTGTGTGCGTGACTGGATCAAGTGAATGCAGTTGTCATTCGAGGCTCTCTGAGAGTGATGCCTCGCGTGTGGGATTTATTACAGCCTGGAATAACGCAGGCACACACCCATCACAGTCTCATGATAAGTGGCTGACTATCCTTCACCCTGTGGCATTTCTATATCCCCATGTGCACTGCCTTTTACCTTCTGTTGTCCATCAGCTCCCATGACCCAAGGACTACAGTGACTAAGTGTGCCTGTCTCAGCCTAATATATTACTGCAGTAGCAGAATGGATGTGATTCATTGGGGAATTTGTATGTGGACAATCACATGTATCTTAATACAACTCACTTAAACCAAGAGACATCCCTAGCTGCCTTCAGTGGAGTCTGATGTAATGATACTCCTTAAAGTAGCAGCAATTAAAGGATTTGCCATTAAGGCTAAACGGTAATGTTGTGTAATCTGTTTCCACTCACTAGATCGACTGATCTTCCTGCTGAGTCAGTGGAACTTCTTTATATTTGGGCTTTGAACGGCTCATGCTCCCAAAAAAGGGGGAACTTGTCCCAAATAAGATTCCTACTCAAGCCCTCCGACATTTAAATGCAGGGATGCGTCTATGCTTCATGAACATGTCTGTTAAACACAAATACCAGCAGGTCTCTGTTTGAGCCCTGAAGCCGACTAACACCTAGCAACTGTTTAGTGGCTGCTCTGTTGGTGGTGTATAAGATGCCATGGAGACCTTCATTATATTTCCTAAATAGCTAAATATTGGCAAAGCTTCATAGCCACGACACATCTCACCAAAGACTGTGTTCTAGTTTTTCTACTTTGTGTATTTGTGGCTGTTGCTTTTGTCTTTTGAATGAATATAACTTTCCTTTTATGTGCTTGTTAAGACGACTCATATTTGTTTAGATGTCACATCTTAAGCTCTGTGCCACTTCTTGTTCCCAGTCCCTGTATCCAGTGGATGCTCTAATGTTGTTTGTGCCTCGCTACCATGAGAATTGGCCAGATCTTAGCTAGTTGGCTTGACCGGCCACTGTGGACAGATTCTAGTCAGGTCCTTTGGGGACCTGCTGCCTTTATTTATCCACTCATGGGAAAAGAGGACCAGAGACCAGGCATGACTGATACTAAGGCACTCATAATCCACAGCAAGGCCAAGATGACAACTTGGTTTGGTGGTGAACTAATACTACTATACAGTAAGCTGTAACGTCGCGAGTAGACATCATATCTTACTGTTGTAACACAGTGAGGTTCTAGGGGGGCTCTGATGGAGAGCCAGCCGACACACCTGATCCAGGTAGTCAGCAGGGAAAGTTGGAAAACCCAGCAGGGCCTCAAGGACCAGGAGGCTTCCACCCCTGATCTACAGAGTCCCCTGTGCTCTTCATTTCTTGGGTTTTGAGGCTACACTGCCGGTTGCTGACCTGACATGTAGAAGTGGAGTAAAAGGTAAGAAAGATCCCTGCAGGTAGTTGGGGTTTTATGTTTTTAGGATGACTGACTTCCCACAAATTCAGAAATGATTCACAAATCTCTTTGTGAACTTTGTGCTTTACTCTTTTTGTGATTTAATAATCATAAACATGCATTAAAGAAGAAATCAGAATAAATAGCAGTGCTATAATAGGCTTAGGTTTTGTAACCTGTGCCTTATCATTTTTTCTGTAAAAGGCTGACGGATACTTTTATTATATTTGCTGGCACAGTATGGTCATTGTTAATGTGTGTGTGCACTTCTGCATTCCCATATGAGTTTGCATTGTTTTTTGCCCTCCTGCTGGTAAATTATTAAACTTCAACATGATCCTATTTGTTCAGAAAACTCGTCTCCAGTCTTCTCCACCCTCCTGCTTCCCACACACCCGTCCTCCTGATGTGGTGCACAGATGAGATGAAAACAAACACGGACAAGGGAGTAAACATCTCAGAATGCTGACTTAATAAAAAGGCTCCAAGTGAAAACAATAGCAGAGACCTGTGGGCTCGTGGCTCCCCGTGTTCACCAACACAGCTGCAGTGCAGTCAAGGCCTGTTGTTCGCTGTGCTGCTTCTCCTCTAGGTTCCTGTCTTACACCTTTGAGCTTGGGGAGCTGAAGTTGCTGTATATATGTCATGTCTCACCCTCTGTCAGCCTCAGAGCAGATGGAAATAAGTCATCTGCAAGCAGCGTGAACTCCACTAATAAGTTATTGATTGGGTTCCTGCGGAGTTACAGGGGTAGCAGAAAAAAACGAGGCGAAGAACAGTGTCGGAGGCTTTGAGGCCTAATTATCGTGTCTCATAAAAACAAGGCCGATGACTGAAAATGTTAACGAGCAACTTTGCATCTTTTTTCATAGTTAAAAGGGAGTAAGAATGGGTTGACAGTGAACACAGTAGTGGATGTTCACGCTCCGATTTAAAAGAAATATGAAATTCCATTCAGGTCAGAGTTCCCACTGAATCGCCCCAAGCAGCAGAGCTCTGCAGTGCAGGTTTCCAGTATTTTCCTGTCAGTTTCCTCGTATAGTCAGCTTCTCCTTCTCTTTCTGAAACCAGCATCTGCCTCTAGACTCAGGCACAGCTAGCATACGACTGATTTCTGTTCGCAAAGTTTCTGCAAGTGTTTGTCGCAATGGAAGTCAACACAGACCACCAGGAGGAGGGCTCTGTGCGGCGGCTTCAGTTTAAATTTGCTGCCAAAACCTCGCTGCTGTTGTGAGTCAAGGAAGGCTGTTTCCGCCTCCGCTGACCCCCTGCTGCATGCTAACATAATCTCAGCAATCTGAGCGAGGCGAAAAAAAAATAAGGACGTTGTTCAAATAGTCCTTGACAGTTGCCTTGAAGTCATGCAGGCTGTGATTAAAAACAGCAAAGCACAAACACCCTCCAGACCAAGCTCAAGATCTACACAATAACACTGTTATTCAAAAGACGCGATTGCCTTATGACCACAAAACGGAGTAAATACTAGCTGCGTCTCCGCAGGCTAATTTCCATATCCCTACTGCAATGACGACAGATTCTAAATGAAGCATTTGCATTGATTGTTTATTAACAGTTTTGCAGGGAAGTAAATGCTTCTCAGTCAAAGTGGTTCTAATTCGTTCACACAGACCCACTTTACAGTAACAACTGATGATGAGTTCGCTGACATATGTGTCGTGTGTTTATGCAGTCCATTAACAGCTGCAGAAAAAATGTATCATGGTTTTAACTTGGTTAGAGGTTGATCAATAGGGGTTGCACTTTCTCATGTGGCTTGTATGAAGAAGCAAACATTTCTACTTCTCAAAACTTCTCCTCCTCACTTAAATGTATCCGACCTGATGTTGGGGATGATCCTGTGACAAAAACTAAGGGGAGTTTTCTGGGACCATTATTGCGTGTCTGTGAGGCCGGACCTGTTTAGTGGATGTCAGTGTAGCATTTTAAAAATAATTGCCAGATGCGTTTCTTCCTGCTTCATAAATTATTAAGTGCCTGTTGTATTTGTAATGCTAACTTCTAAATATACTGCCCATATGGACGTTATAAAATATACATGTTTCTAGTTAAAGATGTCCAAGATTAGATTGTCCTAAGCTAACTTTGCATCCTTGTCACCACCCACTCATGGTCATCTCACATTTCATATGACGTGAAATGTTCCTTGGAGTCCGAAGTCATGCGACGGACTCTGTGATGTGTTACTTGTCCCACTGTGCCTGTGTTCAGCCTCCCCGCGGATGTTTGACACCGGTTGATTAGTTTATTAGAGACAGCGTGCCTTTCTTTATATCCGCTCCTATGGACTCCCGTAGCTCGGACAAAAACATCATACAATAGAAAACTGTGTTGCGCAACATGTACAGGCCTGTCATTAAACTCCTGTGGAGCCACTGGGAACAGTGAGCAGCATTCATCGTCAGTAGGACGGGACTGATTTCGCTGTTTTTTTCAATACTAGCAGCCAGGGTTACTGGAGACAATGTGGAGGTTTTCCAGCTGAGATCGGACTTTGTGTTTTTGAATGTGAACTTGTTTCCGTAGCAACAAATAGCCCCGCAGACCTTGAGGGGTAGCATGTGTGTTTGTTTTAGCAGTTGGGTTTTTATGGTGCACGTAGGCCAACGACGTTCAAATAGGCGAGAGCATAGATATTGTAGATGAGTGTGTCAAAACCTTGTGTCTGGTGTGGCACCGACAAATTCATTTGAAAGATGTAGAAAGTCTAAAAGACTGGTCTGCAGGATCCAATCCATTTTTATTTAAATTGAAAGCTTAGCATGTTTTCTGAGTGGAGCTCTGCTGATTTTACATATTGAGGATTGGTTTGATGTCAAGTCAGATAATTCTACTAGATGTGCACGTATGATTGCTGCAAAAGGAGGTGAGCTCATCTTATTGTAAGAGCCAAAGAGGCGGCTGAGCACACAGAGTTTGCTCTCTCCCAGTTACTAGCATTATTTCAGTTTATCACATCTACCCATTCAAATGCGGATGTTGAGCACTGAAAGGCTTGTTGACCAGCTTGTTAATATTTAAACACTTCTGCATATTTGATTTGACGCTTCATTTTGCATCCGTGCTTCTCATACATGTAGATCAAGCTATTGTTATTGTGTTCTGTCCTATTTGTCACCGTTCACCAATTCCTTTGCACTCTTGTAATATCCCGGATTGCTGCTTGTTTACGGATAGCTAGCTCTTAAAAATGCAGCCCTCTGACAGCATAGCGGAGCTGGGTGTGGAGAGTAGCAAACAGGGAGAGCATCCTGTCAGCACACCGGTAAAGAGTGGGTGTACGACGATGAGCTCATTGATATGTGCATGGCAGTGGCTAAGTGTTTGGCTTAATTACTTGTGTTAATGAACATATTATTTTTGATTTAGCCCGACCTCCTCCGCGTTCAACTCCGGAGAAGCGGTTTGTATGGGGATGTCTTGCAGGCAATTAAGCATCAGTGTGATGTTCTCCCAGTGACAAACATGAAAGACGTGGGAATAGTGTGTCTTTGCTTGCATCTTAGTGTTGAGTTGAGTCTTTGCTAGTGGCAATGTCAAAATCAATCATTTTGATATGAAAACTATGATTTCTACTTGAGGATTATGCAGTGTTTAAAATACTACATAATACTGTTCATATTTCACGTTGTAATGGGTATGAGCCATAATTCAGTGCCTCCTTTTGGTACTTGACATTTTCATGGGTACCTGGAGTCTAAACTATTCCCACCAGTGACCCTGTGAGAAGCTGTGCCTCTGTTTTTCTCTTTGAGCAGGGGAACATCCAAGGATCAGCCACTCCTATTGATCGGCCGGCCAGCCTGTTGGCCATTGGCTTGTTCATTATCAGTTTCCCTGGCAAAGGAAAACACGCCGACACTTTCTTTTCGGTT
The DNA here is from genome assembly GCF_900634795.4 of Betta splendens. NCBI lineage: Eukaryota > Metazoa > Chordata > Actinopteri > Anabantiformes > Osphronemidae > Betta > Betta splendens. The sequence goes on from NC_040883.2 coordinate 14,523,580, forward strand.
GGGTACCCTTGTGAAGTGAAAGAGAAGGTGGAGAGAAAATGAAAGTCAGCGATGGGAGACAACACAGATCAAGCACCTCTGAGTGGGAGGCAACATAAGTTGGTTTGAGGAAACGTGAACAGCAGAGGACAACGGGCTGAGGCAGCGTCTCCTCTGTGTTCGGGTGACCTGCCGTTAACCGGCGTGTATGTGAAGCAGAGACAGCAGCACTGCTGTGTGACGTGTCCTTCAGCATCGCCCGGCCACGGCTGCCTGCTGCGCAAGTTGGCATAATTTAATTGAAGAGAGTGGAGTTTAATGTGACAAAGCCCTGACTCATTCGTCAGTTTGACTAATGCTGCTTCCAGTCAAGGGCAGCGGTAGAGATCGAGAGGAAGCAAGAGGGAAACCAGAGACACGTATACCTGCAGCAGTCAAGACACCTTGGCTGTTCTCCTGCTCTTTACATCACAGTAGCTGTAATGTGTCAACCTATGCAAGCTATATATCACATCTGAATCCACCTAGAGCCTCAACCTTTATGCTACACAATGTGATGTGTTGAAAAGCAGCTCTCAGGCAATTATTGATCCTTACATCCATTGATAAAGCGTTCTCCTATTAAACACTGCAGGCTGTCACTGGGTGAGAGATGACGTGCAGCTCCGACAAGTCAGCACTCCATCACAAGGCTGACAATTATTCAAACTTACATTTACACTTACAGGCAATTAATAGTCTCCAGTTGTACTAACTGCATGCCTGTTGACTGTGAGAGGAGACCTGGGAGATGAAACAAACTCCACACAGAAACTTTAATTTACCACCTTAATATTATCGCCTTTGATGTATAAGCTGTTCTCCTCAGTGTAAGATCATTCCCTTCCTGGTACTAATGCACTGTGATATCTATCCAGAGGTAGATTAAATAAGATCCAAGGGCTGAACTAAGATGAGTTCCTGGAATGGTTCTGTGTGGAGTTGACGTATCTGAGGTGATGTCCTCCTCTGATTACACTGTACAGGATATTTTAGTTACTGCGTCTTTTTTGTTGGTGCAGAACATTTGCTATTAATTAACTAAAACTGTTTGTAGTAGGGGTGGATTAGATGTCTGTAAACTTGCAGTAACTTGTGTCTTTAATTTTTCTTTCAGAGCATCCAGTGAACGCAGACCAGCAGGAGCGGACTTTGCTCAAAGGTGTATTCAGCGTCAGGAAGGGCAAGACCCAGCTTCATAAGTGGGCAGAGCGACAAGTCATTCTCTGTGGCACCTGTCTGATCGTGGCCTCCGTGAAGGACAGCCTGACCGGAAAGATGCACATCCTGCCCCTGGTGGGGGGAAAGGTGGGGGTCCACACACTTGAGCTTTTATGTTCGGTGGGGTTGAGCCCACGCTCCAGGCTGACTGTCAATATCCTACAACAACACAGCTGTGTTGTGTTGGGTGGAGTCCCAAAGATGACGCACTAATTCTTAGGGAATTGTGTCATCGAGGGTAATGAAGCCTAAACCTTGTCTTTCTAGTATACGGGGCAGATGTATAACTACGCCTACCACCTGAGTAAATAATATTAAACAGCTTGTTCTGGTATAAAACGGCACTTTTATACATCTTTATGCTCACAGGTGTTGGGCAGTACTGCTGCAGATATAAAAGTTGTAAGACGATTGGCAGTCAGGTTGCATTGTGGGTAATAAACACATCCAATTTTGGCAAGGAAGGATACAATCATAGGATCTGTGCTTACACTTAGGTGCTCATGAGATGAGCAATGCATGGCCACAAAATAAATGCTAAAACCCTGGACAGACAGTCATCAGTAAAACAGCTAAAAGCCAATGTCTTTCTTACGTGCATAATAATATTTATGAGATTAAGAATTGCCATGCGCCATCTGTTGCTCCCTCCCAGTGTTCACAGTGTATTTGTATTACCCTTGCGTTGAGGTGGAGGAGGTGAAGCGGAGGCAGCACTGTCTGATGTTCAGCTCGGCGGGATCACAGGCCCAGACGTACTTTGTCAACTTTGACACGCTCGCAGACTACCAGCGATGGCACCGGCAGGCATCAAAAGTAAGCATTAGACAAAGCGTGTGTGCTTCAGTGTGTCTAGTACAGTACGTGTCTCCCATCTTCTCCCTCTGCAGCAGTTTGTTTTCATTTTGCGCTTAAATCTGAAACTAGACGTAAACGCTGCGATAGACTGTCTGTGGAGTCGTCCAACGACAAAGCAGTTGTTGTGTGTCTGATTGGCTCTCAGATTGTGCCGCCTACATCTATTCACGCCGTTTGATTTAGTGTATTGTTATTGTCCAGAATAGGAAAATGGCCCAATCAATAGTGTTTCTAGAGGGGAAAAATCCACATTTTCGCTGGCTGTTTTCTGTCTCATATAATTAACGGCTAATGTGTCACAGCTCCTTCTTGGATCTGAACAGCCTCCGTAAGAGCCACCGCTGAGGCAGAGCCAGCGTTCAGTTAGCCAGGGAGGGAGAAAGCCAATAGAAAAAAACCCAAAATCCAATTTGTTGCAGATTGATGCTAAGTCCAGGATCTCTCTCTACTACGAGGGTATGGATTACTGGGGTACAGTTGCCTGTTAGAGTGCAGTGTGTTTAGCCTGCGACTGGGAGGTTTCTATGGAGACTGGGGGATGATGACTGATGAAAGTTTTTGCTGGATCTGGGACAGTTTTCATGGTACATTGCATAAACTGCAAGTGTATGTGTGTTTGTGTGCAATCAAGTTGTGTTGTTTTTGTGACTGACTTTTGGAGAGCAGCTCATTTACATGAACAACAAAATGAAAATAAAATACCGTAGAGGAAAGGACAAGGAAAGACAGTTCCTGTAATGTGTTTTATGATATGATTTAATTTAAAAAAATAACAGCACGTTTAATTAATCACTTTCTATGTGTTTCAGTCTCCTGACAGTAACTACTGTAGTGTGTTTAATTTCTTGAGTGTTAGTGTACAAACTGCACTGAAGCATTGCCTTCACCACACATCAGCTGGAATTGTGTGGCAGTTAATTAATTGAGTGAATAATATTCATTGGGTAACTCTTTGTTCACTAGCTGTCCTACCAAGCTGCAGAAGGCTGAACTCGTGTACAGCCGTCTTTGTGTTTCTGTGTTGACATCAACTTTCCCAGTCTTTCTTAATGACTCACTGTAATGTTAAACTATACATGCATGCACATCAGAGCACATTGTAGGAACATCAGCAGTCACCTGTGGTAATAGAAATGTCTGATTGCCTTTTATATCATTATTGTAATGAACGGATCTGATAACATTCATGTATTAAATGGTATGTGCAAAGTCTTGTAACCAGAAAAATGACTTCACCTCAGTTCATTTCCTGTGATTTTTTTCTTACCTTATTACACAGCTGTCATTTTTGGTGGCACCCTTTTCTCCCTGTCTTTTTTTTGTCACGTTGCTCAAATCCTTTACAGTCACAATGAATGTTTAATTATTATGCAAATCAGCTAATCTGTCTTATTTTCTTGCTCTTCCTCTTTAATTCTCCTCTGTCAGTCGGTATCCATGGCCCAGTCTCCTCACTTAATTACTCTGTTTAAAGAGGTGTGTGTGTGTGTGTGTGTGTGTGTGTGTGTGTGTGTGTGTGTGTGTGTGTGTGTGTGTGTGTGTGTGTGTGTGTGTGTGTGTGTGTGTGTGTGTGTGTGTGTGTGTGTGTGTTTAATTGCTTGCAGGTGAATTATTTGTGGGAGATGAGCAGTTTTGTCTTTGTCATCTCTGAAAGCGGTGACATGATGTCACGCTCTGCTGAGCATCCGTCCCATTTTCTGGTTTGCTGCACAGTCTGCAGCCCTGTAGTTAATGAAGGAGACTGTCCTCAGACTGGACAGACATGCCATGTGGCCTGTAAACATATATTTGTGAGTATTTGTGAGATGGTACAGTAAGAGTACAGTTTAATTTCAAGATACCATTAAATCGCTTTTAGGTGAACTTTATTTGTTACTTTTGTACGGACATTGTGTGTCATTAGCTGAGGGCTTTCTGTGTGTTAACCTATTATTATAATAGGTTCTGGGTTTGATTCCTGGGGCGGCCCAGGTGGCTTTCTGTGTGGAGTTTGCATGTTCTCCCTGTGTTCTCCTCGTGTTCGTGTGGGTTCTCTCCGGGTTCTCCTGCTTCCTCCCACAGTCCAAAAACACGCATTAGGTTGACTGGTCACTCTAGATTGCCCGTAGGTGTGAATGGTTGTCTGTCTGTGTGTGTTGCCCTGCGATGGACTGTCCAGGGTGTACCCTGCCTCTCCCCCGTAGATGGCTGGGATAAGCTCCAGTACCCCTTCAACCCGTATGGGAATAAGCGGTGGGAAGATGCAGGGATAATAATAATGATGTGGTGGCTGCTCTTAAAGACTTCTGTGACCCAGACTCTGGTCTGGCTAAGATAAAGTTTAAGAGTTTTTTTTGCTCACTCACTCTCTGAATGTGTCAGAGGCAATATGACTAACACCTGATGGGCTGGGCATAGTGTAGTGAACCATTTATAGCATGGCTGTGGTGGGACGGGTGGGGTAAGTCAAGTGGAGTAGATCAAGTACCCGGCCTTTGCTAGCATTGCCAAAAGTTGTATATTGTGTTTTTTTTATAATAGTATTGATTGAAAACTGTATGCACAGGTGAGTGATGGTACCTAGCCATTGAAGCTTACTTGTTTTAATGTCTGTGTGTGTTATAGGTGGTGTCTCAGACAGTCAGCCTGGTGGATCTGTCCTGTTACAGTCTGGAAGCACTGTCTGAATATTTGTTCTACAGCCAGGACATCACCCACCTCAACCTGCGACACAACTTCATGAGTTTGCAAGGCCCTGGAGGCCTGCTCAACCTGCCCAGGTAACCCCTTAACCCAGCCCTAATAAAGCAATGTCACAACAGGCATTGTTCTTCTTCAGGTTATGTTGGTAGGCTGTTTGTTAAAATAGGTTTCCATCAGGTGAGAATGCCTGCTGAATTATCAGCTGCTGTCATGTTGTTTTTATGGCCCATAAACTAATGTTGAGGTCTTTAAGATGCTGTGTGTTTACTATCTACTTCTCTATCTACACGGGTGTTTCACTATAAAGTGAAGTCATTTAGATTGAGTTAGATTACTGTCATCACACTGGGTGTAAATATTCTCCTTGCTGTTCCGTCTTTCTCTAGGTTTTCCCAGCTGAAGAGCTTGAACCTGTCTCACAATCGTCTGGGTTTATTCCCTGAGTGTGTGTGTGAGATTCTCACACTAACGGAGCTCAACATATCCTGTAATAACCTCCACTCTGTCCCTGCACAGATAGGCAACCTTCAAAGGTATGGTCCAACTCACAGCATACCATGCTGTACACATGTTATGTTGCAAATATCGCAAAAAAAGATAATAAAAATTGGGACACAAATGAGTTAACAAATTTTTTATTTTATTTAATGCAACTATAACATTTCACAAGTTTAGTATTTACTAAAGCGAATGACTAAAGAGACAATTGTGTTTTTTGACATTTTCTCTTGCACAAATATTTAAATAATAAGGAGAATAGAGCCTACAGTTGATTTGCTGTAATATCAGTTTGTGTGTTACTCAATAAATAAAGTTTACTAAAGTTTTCTATGGGCTCAGAAATGCCTCTAGTGGTAATAATGTTCAAATCACTCCGCTTTCCATTCTGTTTACCTCCTTAATGTACAACAGACATTGACTGCATCAGCAAATGGCAGATATTTTGATCAGTCTTTGAAGCAGCACAAAAGCAGCACAAAAGCAGCACGTGACGCTTCCTCTTCATCTTGTAGCCTGCAGACGTTGTCTTTGGATGGGAACCACCTCAGCTCCGTGCCTGAAGAGCTGGGTGGCCTGTCCCAGCTCAACAGCCTGGGCCTCTCCTTCAACAACTTCACCCGCATCCCTGCTGTGCTGGAGAGGCTGGGTGCAGTGGACAAACTGGCCATGGCTGGGAACAGAGTGGACGGCCTGGAGTTGTGTACTCTGGCCAGAATAAGCCACCTGAAAAACATCGACCTCCGGTGAGCAGCCAGCAAGGGAACAAACAGTTCTCAGCCCATGCACTTCCCTAATCCTTTTATATGCCTCTCGTTTTCATGCCCATTGCAGCTTTAAAATGCCCAAACCTCAGCTATTTTGCAATTTCTCACCACTTCTCCTTTTATTTTCGATTTATTTATAGATGCCAGGTTTGCTCAGTACAAATGTCTTCTTCTGCACTCTCCTACTTTACACCTGCATTCACACATTCACTGGAACCTGGCCAGGAGTGCAGTCATCCTTCTTGGCTCCTGAACAGATGCACTTTAATAGAGGGAAAGTGTCATAAGAGGACCTGACAGACTTTTGATGAGAATGGGGAAAGCTCTGCTTATTGCCCTACTATTGTGCAGATCCACCCTACAGTCACTGCTCAAACACTAACTCAGTGTAGCAATGGCTGTCCATATTTATGAGGGCAAGGTGCATAGTTGGATAAGTGGGCTGGCAGTTCTCATAAAAAGTTTGTTTATTAACAGGATGTATGGAATCAGAGAGGCCTACTGTGGGAGAACTCAGGATTTCTCTTGTTTTAATTCATTATTTTGGCCAAATGAAAAACTGCTGATCCTGTATTTTGTATTTGTTTTGATGCTCTTGTATGCATGGTTATGACTGGCACTTTATACTAGATCTGCAGTCTAGCATTGTTTTCCTAACTCTCATGGAGCTTGCTGGAGTTAATAGGTGACTCTAAATTGCCCTCAGGTGTAAGTGTGAATGAATATCTGTGTCTGTGTGTGGTTCTGTGTTATCCTGGTGACCTGTCCAGTCCGTGCCCCAGGGTGTGACCTGGGTTTTGTCATGTTTGCAGACTAAATGGATTGCGCTGGGTCAAAAGTGACCGTCCAGAGTCAGTGAGCCAGGTGACTCAGCTGGACCTGCGGGACAATTGCTTAGAGTCCCTGGATCTGAGCCTGGTTTGCAACCTGGAGACCCTGCACTGCCAGCGCAACCAGCTGGGCTCACTCACCCTCAGCGGCTTCACACTGCGCATGCTTCATGCCAGCAGCAACCGTGAGTTAAACAGGGGCACCAGCTACTGCTGTTGCCTCGTCCGACACGTCCAAGTCGTGCATTTATTTGTTGTACACACGTATGAAGCTGCTGATTGCAGCTTTGATCTGCTCACAGGCCTTACAACAGTTAACATCTATCCAGTCCCCAATCAGCTGACACACATGGACCTATCGCAGTGAGTACTGAATGGGAATAAGAGACAATTCTATATGTGCTGGGATCATTGTTATAGTCATTGACAGTGCATGAAGAAGGTATAGTAATATAGTAATAAAGTGGATAATTAATACTCAACAAATACTTTGGTGACATTAACTTGATGACTTTAAAATCTGTGCAGTGAAAGTGTCAGCTCTGCATTTCTACATGTGACTGTGTGTGTGTGTGTGTGTGTGTGTGTGTGTGTGTGTGTGTGTGTGTGTGTGTGTGTGTGTGTGTGTGTGTGTGTGTGATGAGACAGAAACCTTTTGGAGTATCTCCCGGACTGGGTGTGTGACTGCAGAAAAATTGAGGTGCTGGACATCACACACAATCAGCTGTCTGAGCTTCCATCCAGGTTATTGACCTTTTCTGTTACTCATCCTGTACCGTCTTCCATTTTTCTTTTACCTGGCGTAATTGTAATTCATGTAATTGACAGAGTTGTGATTTTTATTAGCTGTCTTCAAGGTCAGGCTGTTAATCAATACGCACATCTGAAGATTTTGGTTTGGAGGCACAAAACAGCTGGAGACAGTAAATAACAACAGCAATTGAAGTTTAACCTTAGAGTTAGTTCATCAAAACAGCTTTAGAATATGACATAATATTCTCCAGTACTTTTTAAGATGGTTTCTTGAGAAATAAACTGCTGTGTTCGTATGTTTAAGCTTTAAAGGTCATTGATGCGTCACTTAGCACGGGTGGCTATTTCTGAAAGCTCTGCTGTGCGTCTGCATGGAGAGAAGATGCTCTTTGGTTTCCTTTTGCCTTTTTGTTCTGTTGCTCTGTTCTTTTTTCTTCTCTTCTCCTAATCTGGCTCATGGATGTCTCTTCTGGCTTTTCACAGACTGCTCAACAGCTTGAGCTTGAGAAAGCTGCTGGCGGGGAACAATCGTTTGCTGCGAGTGCCTGACCTACTTGACCACGTCCCTCTGGAAGTCCTGGACCTCCAGCACAACAAGCTTGGCGAACTCCCAGAGAGTCTCTTTTACAAGGCCTTAAAGTAAGTCCAGTGTTAAGTGGACTATTTCTGCTGTTACTTGAGTCAACTTTCAGATTCATCCTATAGTTGTGGAGGTGAAGTAGGTTCTCATTGCAGTGTAGACCAGTGGAGACCAGTTACAGGACCGCTCTTGTTCCCCTGTTTCCTGTGTGGTAAATCACTCAACACCCATTAACGATTCAAATTCTCTAATGTACTTTATTGTCTCTGCTATAGAGAGATAATGGCAGCTACTGCTCTGTGTATTGTGGGTTTCTTGATATGCTTTATCCAGCTGAGCTGTACAAACTCCAAGGACGAGTGTGTGATAGATTCACAACTACCGCTTTGCATATCCCTGTAGAGACAGTGAGGTGTCAACAGTGTTGTAATGGTTGTGGGTCGCAGAGATGTCATTGCACTTTTATAATGCCCCAAACTCTGCTAGAAAACAACAGTGATAAGTTTCACTTATCGCAGAAAAGCAGTATCTGCACAGACAATGACAGCATCAGTTACATAAGCATGAAAACAGCTCACATGTCTGCCCCACTTCTCTGGTCTGTATGCAAATGAATGCTTCGCTTGTAAAGATGAAATTAAGAGCCCTGACTTGATGGCATAGACATATAAACATATAAAACATATATTAGGATGTAAGTCTCTTAATAGAAGCCTAAAGCCTCCACTGTTCCCAGTACTCCTTTAGATACTACAGTAGCCTAAGCTAACAACTTCACAGTTAGACAGGAAAAGGTGGATACAGTCTTCGGACGCAGCTCTGGTGATTTATACTAATATATATTTTATTTGTGTCTTCTCGCAGCCTGAAATACTTAAACGTGTCAGCCAATTCCCTGGAAAGTATTCCTCCTAGCAGTCAATCAGAGGAAAGCCTCAGCACGCTGCAGGAGCTCTATCTGACGGGAAACAACCTGAATGAAAACTGCGGCGCCCTGTTGGTTGGGCACCAGAACCTGCGAGTCCTACACATCGCCTACAACCAGTTGCTCTCCTTCCCTGCCAGGTGTGTGACCTTGACTTCCACAACCCCAGAGGCTATTTACAGTTCAGTGTGATTAAGTTCAATGTCCGTTTCTGTCTTTAGTAAGTTAAGTAAGCTGGAACTGCTGGAGGAGTTAAATCTGAGTGGTAACAAGCTAAAGACTGTCCCCTCCACTGTGTCCAGCTGTAAGAGGCTTCACACCCTCATTGCACACTCCAATCACATTACTGTATTCCCTGAGATCCTGAACCTGCCTGAGATCAAGGTCAGACTTGGTTTAGCTTTATCTGACCAGTGTTTGTAGGATCCGATTCAGCCTGTTACAGTGTGTATTCTCCATTTATAGCTTGTAGATCTAAGTTGTAATGAGCTGACTGAGATCCAGCTGCCGGATTCACTGCCTGCAACTCTTCAAGAGCTGGACCTGACGGGCAACAGCAGCCTGATACTGGAACACAAAACCCTTAACCTCTTCAGGTGAGTCATAAAACTCAAAATACAAGCTTCCTTTAGACTCTGTAGCTGTAATTGTTTGGACACTTGAGGTGCTGGACATGGAGCATGTGTCTGAATGTGCCTTCTAACATGTTGTATTGTCTTCATAGTCACATAACCACCTTGAAATTAGACCAGAAAACCACCACAACGCCAGGAGATTCACTGAGTGCCTCCACACCATGGAGCCATGGTTACTCTGAAATGAGCGGCCAACGGAACAAGTGAGTACTGTGTGTATCATTCACTTTTAATTTGACACCAGTGGAATCCATCCAGGTCCTGCACTAGACACTGATGTGTGCTATCTATGAGGTTAACATCTGTTTGGAAGATGCTGACCTGTGTTTAATAATGGTCATTTGCTGTTGGGGACAGGTTGTGTGTGTCTGTGCTGGCTGTAGACCAGTTTGGAGATGGCGTGGAAGCATGTTATGGTATCTTTGACGGGGACCGCAACGAGGAAGTGCCTCGGCTGCTGCAGTGCACCATGGGAGATGTGCTGTGTGAGGAACTGCAACACTCCAGCATTGACAGTGTGTACATGTGCAACACTTTCCTCACCTCACACAGGTAAGATAGATTTAGATCTGTCTGTATTGAACCTCCCTTTTAAGATAAATAGGCCGCAATCAGTGACTTTAATTATTTGTCAGCAGCTTTGTTTTGCTTTGCACGAGACAGGAAACTAGGCATGGCTGGTCAGAAACTGGGAGCTTCTGCCTTGCTGTGTTACATCCACCGGGAGCCTTCCGATCCAGGGGGCTACCTCAGCCTTACTGTGGCCAACGTGGGCACCTGCCAGGCCGTGCTGTGCCGCAACGGCCGACCTGTACCTCTCTCGAAGGTGTACAGCTTGGAGAACTGCACTGAGGAGATGGAGAGAGTTAAACTTAATAAAGCCATCATTACAGAGGTAATGTGCATTATCTTTACACTAGGACCATGATGTTGAATATTTGAATCCATAACGTATGTTCTGTTTTATAGGATAACAAAGTGAGTGGAGTGACTTGCTGCTCTCGCCTCCTGGGCTGCTCTTATCTCTCCCTGTGGGTGCTTCCAAAGCCCTGGGTGCACACAGAGGCTCTCTGTCCCCAGGATGAGTTCTTGATCCTGGGCAATCGTGCGCTATTTGAGCGGGTTTCCTACCAGGAGGCCGTGTGCACTGTTCAGGCTGTGCAGGATCCCCGCGCTGCTGCCAAGAAGCTGTGCTCACTGGCCCAGAGTTACGGCTGCAAGGACAACATCGGAGCTGTGGTGGTGTCCCTGCATATTGGCGAGGACAGCTGCACATGCGAGCCACCTCTCTCCAGCACTGAACCCCGAGGTCCCGTTCCCGCCCCGGTGCCTGCGACTGTGACCCCAGGCCCCACTGACGCAGCCACCCTTTCCTCCAGCAGCGGCGTTGTCTCCGAGTTCAACAGTGAGACTTCGGCGTCAGAGGTTGGCAGTGAGGCAGGGTCCACCGCCTCCGATGAACATCCGACCTCTGGGCCTGCTTTCCGCCCAGAGAGACGTTGTAGCCTTCACCCTGCTACTACAATACCACTGTGTGGGATCATGGTACCAGGCTCAGCTGGGACAGGTACCCAACCGGGCCTGTTCCAGCGACAGCCCTCCTGTGCTACATTCTCTAGTAACCAGTCCGACAATGGCTTGGACAGTGACGACGAAGCTCCACTTGAGGGCGTAATCTCCAATGGCAGTAAATTAGAAGTGGAGGTGGATATACATTGCTGTGCTTTTCAGCTTCGATCAGGGGCTCCAGAGAGCCCTAAAGACACAGACTTGGAGAAGCGAGGATATGACTATCCCAATGGCAAAATGCGCCGACAGAACAGTGTGGTGGTTTCTGCTACGAACGGCTGTCTGCTGGCTGTGTGCGGTAGAGAAATCACTGATCTCAAAAAGTCTCCTTCCACATCCAGCTTGTTTGGGAAGAAGCTGTCCAATGGCTCTGTGGTTGTCCCAGAGGACAGTCATAATCTTATTGAGGTAGCCCTGGAAGCCCCTAAGAAGAAGTCAGGCTACTTCACTGCGCCGGCACAACAGGATCTGGAGGACCAGTTAATTGTGCCTCCCAGTCTGGAGCAGGAGGTCAGGGAACAGCTGAGAGCCCAGAGCCCTCTAGTTTCTACACCACCTTCCTTAAAAGACACCGTGTGGGATCATCCACACCCTCCTGCATTTGCCTCCAACCTGGTTCCAGGTCCAGGCCCGGTTCCCATCTTGCAGCAGGAGGTGTACGATACCGCCCTCTAGGAGCACAGCGGCTTCTGCCTACTCTATCGTTCCAAGGAATTTAGATTTTATTCTAAGCTCTACGTGGGATTTCCCAGTTCACGTTCCTTAGATCTTTAGTGAGGAAAGACAAACCTGTTGGACTTTGAGTCACAATCCAATGCTGCGCCATAAATGTGAAGGAAGAGGGGTGTGTGGTGTGGAGATCCCACTTCATGACAAACTGTGAAAAGGATGGCTGATTATTCCAGACCGAGCATGGCCTAAAACAGGACATGTCCTGTGATTAAACATGTCAGCAACATTTCCCTTTACAGTCTAGACTCTAGAGGTTGTATGTGAGATCATATTCAGTAAGGTCACATCTCCTCCCCACGGGTTTTGTCGTCTTTTGGGTTCTGGAGAGAGGCCCCCTTAACTGACAGTTGAAAAAGTGCCTACAGCAGACAACTCAGCCTAGAGATTCCCCAAATTCAGGCTGTGAGCTTGTTAGTTACAGTTGGAGGAGGAACAGCGTCTCTAAGAGACCAGCACTGGCGCGACTTCTGCTCCCCACCTCTTCCTGTGGCTTACAACAGTGAGCAGACGGTATGACTGCTAGTACTGCACATCAGATGAGAGGATGGGAATACGTGGACTGGTAGCTCAGTAGGTGGAGCCCTGGACTGGGAGGCAGGAGGTTCTGGAGCAAGACACTTTACACTAGCTCCCTGGGCGCCATACTGTGGCTTCCCACTACTTATGGCTTAAGATGCAGAGATTCATTCTCCAATGTGGGATCAATAGAGTTAAATTTTTTATTTAATTATTATAACTGGATTCACAGTGCTTTACTTGGCTACCCAACCACTAATGCTATGGTTAGCTTTTCCCTTCAACAATACCGCCCAATAAATATAGAATCGCAATTCAATTCTTTATAGAACAGCACACTCGCAACTAATAGCAAGATGTTGAGGGCGCTTGAGCTGCTGACACCAAGATAGAAATGACACTTGAAGAGCTGTTAAAAATAGAAATATCAGCTGTACAGAGCTGACGTGTTGCGGAATTCAGAATAAAATCTGTGACAAAACATGACCCACCTCCTCTAAGGTCTACATAGGAAAATTGAGTGGGCAACCCTGGGGTGGCTGGTGATTTATTTAGTCATTAGAGAAACTCAGTCAAGGTACAAAATATAATATCAGGTGTACTGTGAAGAGATGAAGGATGGATACAGTATGATTAACTGAAAAGCATTTCCACTGGTCGCTTGCATTTCTTAGTTTCTTTAACATTGAAGGCTGCTACTGTTTTAAATAAAGATCCACTCACTTCTCCACAGGCAGATTCAGTGACTGTATTTCAAGCTTAGCTCGTCGATGCCACTACCATCTCACCCTGCTGATTTTCAGGGTGTGTCATCTTGGTCCGTTACATACAAAGCTGTATCGTATAAGGTTCCCAGGGTTTGGGGGCAGCACACATGACATGCATACAGTAACTGCCTTTTTCCTAACATCGTTCGACAAGCTTATTCCTGAGGACAGTGCTGTTGTTGGATTCAGATGACGTAAACTTGAACTAGTGCAGCAGCCTTGTAAGGCGGAGTGGGAAGAATGCACTATTTCACAGAATATATAATGAGTATATGCAGGCATACAGACCTCAGTTAGGCCATTTCTCATCCTCCCCACCTTGTGCCAAAAGAGAAGACAGCCCTGCTGAGGCTGTGGTTACAGTATACGAAGGCCAAAGTGATTACTACATTACCACATATGTATATTTTTGGTTGCCACTTGACTTTCATTGTTCCCTTTTAGCCTTAAACTAACACTACTCAGTATTTTTGAAAAAGAGGAGCTCTTGTTTCATCTCACTCTTGTGTTTTTGACACAGGTCTCTACGCTTGGGGGTTGTGTGTATACACACTTTGCTCTATAGGAATGGGGATGAAGCCTTAACTGCGAGTTTAAGTCTGGTGAAGCTGGTCTGTCTTTAAAGGAATAAACACTTCACTGTTAAAGCACTTTGTATATAAAAAGTAATGACATTCAGAGTTCTGTATATTTGACTTGAACATATTGAGCAACATAGTGCGCAGAGAATATTGTGGCTTCCCTCAGCCCAACATATCACCTTTTTTGTCCAAGAAAACTTAGCCAGTGGGAAATAACATTCATGTATAAAGATTCATGTGCACTTTTTGTATGTTTTTAATATGACACTTTGTATTTTATTAAATACATTTGTCCTTATTTTGGTCTCACATGTCTTGGCTTAGATTTAGATTTAAAATGGAGTCTATCAGGACAAACTACATAAAATGAATTCATAGCTGTAAAAATTGTGTCTGCAAACGTTTCCCTCTAGGTGAGGACATACAGTACAGTACTGTTTGCTATTCATCTTTTTCTAATTCTACCCATTAGTCACTTTAGGAATCAGATGGTGCACAGTGTGAGTTGCCAAACACCTGTGACTCTGTGATTCTGACCATACGTAGTGTCAGGCATCACTGCCTGCGCATCTGCCACAGGAGGAGATGGAAACGCTACACAACACACTGTGATTGATGATTATACTAGTACACAATGGAAACATGTTAGAAACTAACCGTTTTGAAGAAATTGGATTTCAGTCAAACTTCATACATACAAAGCCTCATACAAATATGCAAAGTGTCAGCTGTATATATACATGTTTATCAGAGCTAATTTCCAATCACCTAAATCTAAGAAAAACAATTGTGATGTCATGTGTATGTAGTTTAAATTGTGTATGTAAGTCACGTTGATTCTTTTGTTACTGTTTCAATGTGTCTGTTGTTTTGCACCTCAGTTGCATTGAGATTGTGTTTTTTTGTCCCAGTTTGCAAAAATCAGGGACAACGATACGCTGCTCCATTTAGATTTCATTAAAACCACCTGGGTTTTATTTGCAATTGCATAAAGGTTTTATTATACAGTACAGCTGTGTGTCTGCAGGTTGACACCATATATTCACCCACTGCTTTGTCCAGTATACACATCCAACGTCTGTCGTATTGGGTGCATTAATCCATGTGCATGTACTGTACGTGTGCCAACAGTGCACATAGACTGGAAGTGGGGACAAAGGGTACAGTGCATTATCTTAAGATATTTCCTTTAATTCTTTAGTGGAGGGGTTCTAGTGAAACAATGCCTTTATTTCGCTTCGTGCAGACAATAGGGAGTATGTGACACTTTAACTGCTTTTCATTGTGTGTGAAGGTATTTCCTCCCCTCGTGTCAACAAGCTCTTCGTTCACAGTGTAAATGTCTATTTTTGTGTGTGTTAACTGAAGCTTCAGGGCACATGTACAGTAACTTTGTGTGAGTGGCCGCTTGGGTCTCTGATTGTCTGTAACTCAGTGACTAAGAAACTGAGGCTCCCGTTCTTCTTTTTTTTGTTTTACCAAAGTAGCCCTTCTATATTTTCAGTTTCTTTATGTACATTATTTTCTAGAAACGTTTCAGGATTTTTCTCATTGCCAAGAAGCTGATGTATATTTTTATACTTCACTGTTTCATGCAAATCTATATTTCCCTCTCCACTTCAGAATTGAAAGTGACTGTGATTCTACATTAAACTTTATTATAAGGTACTAATTTAGCCTGTGTTTAAAGTTGAACGCATGCCCTGGATATACTGTAAATCAACATAAACCCTAAAGGACATACCAATTGTGACGTATTTGTACCAGGTGGAGCATATCTAATATTTTAAGATCATTTTAGTAAGGAAAATGCAAAATCTTTGTTTTATGTCTTACAATTAAAAGAAGATTTCTTATTTAGAAACGGGACTAATAATATGCACTTTTGCTGTTCCCCTGAACAGGAAACTCTGAAGAGTTGGTTGGATGGATAGTTGTTATTTTATTTGAAATGTTGCCATTATTAATTTTGAGCAGACAAGCCATTTTTAAATTAAGCCAAGTAGCAATAAAATTTTTTACTGTGATGCTTTTTTTCTGTTTTATTTCTAGTGTCTGTATGACTCTGCATTTTTATCATAATTTCATGCCAATAAACATAATGGAAATCACTTCTTTGGATAGTTAAAAATGTGATAGTTTATTGGTTTAACAGTGTTACACAGTGTTGTTGCTCCTTTTGGTTAGTCGAACAAGTTTGGATCACACACTGAATTATGCAAAGCTCAAGTAAATATGTGCAGTTATGTTTCATGTGAGGCAGCAACTTCTCCAGTGTATAGTAAAAATACTATAATATAATACTAATACACATACAAATAAACAAAGACTATGTAAGAACCTCCAGGTTTAAAGCACATCACATTTTCATGTAGAAAAAATAACAAATTCCAGTAGAGCTGTGGATCCGGTGGTTGGTCCAGCCATCACAGAGTTGGAGCTTCGGCCTCTGATTCCTCTCTATGTTGACTCTAGTCATGACAGCTCCTCTGCTTGTGAATAAGTGAGAGGTAAACCAAAAACAAGAATCACTGGTCCCTTACAAAGAAACATCAGTAACAAGTTTCAACCTGCCAGTTGAACAAACAACAGACGCCTCTAAGGATTGCACAACGATTTTACGATTGATCAAACAAGTGGTTTTCTTGACCAAATGACTACTGTATGACCAAAGGTATGGTTTCAGACAAATGTAACAGTACCCATTTAAATGAAAAGTAGAATTAAAACATTTTCTGCAAGATAAAACTAAAACATAAAAAGTTAATAAAAAAAGCAGCAAATGTAAAAAGCAGCAAATATTTATATCCAATATAATTAATTTGTCAGAAATTGTAACTGGATATTTGTTCAAAAATGCCAAGAAAAGGCTGATTAAAGATTATTGTCCTCATTTGTCCTCCTTTGCTCCTTAAGCTCACGCACTGACCTAAAAGCTCTGACAGCTAACACTGCACCAAAGATGAAAACAAACACCCCCAACACCCCAAAGAGGCCTCCTGCGATATCTGCCCCATTAAACTGGCACCCATAACCATTAAGCCCTTTGCTCTTGTACATCTGGTCTCTCTCTGAACAAATGGGGTTATTGTAAGCTTCCTGCACCTTAATAAAGTAGAATGCAAGGGCGGGGATGTAGCCAAGGCCTATGAGAAGGTTCAGCAGAGCCTCCCCCAGCAGCACAGGGGGCCAGCGGTAAGTGACTCTGAAAATCCCCAGGGCAAGCATGGCACAGACGTAGACCATTAAAACCCCACCACACGCCATAGTGCACACGTATGGCGGCTGCCTCAGCTGGAAGAACTGCTGGTCCAGAGTCTTTACTTTTTCCGCCTCAGCTCCAGTGAAAGCGCTGGCTCCGCCATAGTAGTAATAGTAGAGTCCACCAAGGCTGGCCACGTCGCGGTACGGCACGTTGTTGCTGTATGGAATTCCTGCACAGATGACGAGGAGCAGATTCACGAACAGCTCCATGACCTGGCAGAGCCCTGAGAGACACGGCGGAAACACCAGTGACAGACATGTAAATGCAAAGGTCACTTAACAAACACCACCCTTATCAAACAATGTGCAGCAACAGGGGGAGAAGAGGAACAAATACAAACGATACATACGAAAAACAATTCCAAATGTCAGCTAGTTAAACACAATGTTCATGCTTGCCTCTGCTGGTTAGGACGTATCTGAGGTTGTACACAGCTTGTCTGTGTGGTTGCTCGTAATACTCCCTGTCAGACTGATACACTGACGTCTCTCTGGACCTACAGGGACAACACACAAGTTTCTAAGTGAGATCGGATCACTTATTTCTGTATAAATATTTGAAGGTGTGTGTGAATGCTATAACAGTGAGTGTGGAGCCTATTCACACTACATGTTCGCTTACATTCCTGGGGCTTCTTCTTGGTGATAGTTTCTGTAAACATGTGGCTCATTGTGGGAGTCACTTGTCACGTCCCTGTGTCTGTTTGTTTTGGACTCACTGCCACCTGCAGATCTTCTCTGATCTCGTGACCTATGGTTATGACCTCTCCCATTGTGCAGATTGTCACTGTTTTGTGGATTGTCCCAAACTCTGCTCTTGTACTCTGCATACATATCACTGCCGTGGGGGCGCCTGTCCCTCTGTGGCATCTTCTCACAGTATGTCTGCAAAATTAGATTACTGGTCGGAATCTCATTACAAACTAGTAAACAAAGCTGGGCTATATACATATAGCGGACAAGGTGAACATAAAGGCAGCAGGGAAGGAAGATTTATTATTCAATGTATTCATAAAACAACCCGCAGAAGAATAGGTGAGTCGCACATTGTAATATGACGTA
This sequence comes from Betta splendens, assembly GCF_900634795.4. Classification (NCBI taxonomy): domain Eukaryota; kingdom Metazoa; phylum Chordata; class Actinopteri; order Anabantiformes; family Osphronemidae; genus Betta; species Betta splendens. The sequence goes on from NC_040883.2 coordinate 14,541,838, forward strand.
ATAAATTATAAATTCGATCTCACAACGCCGAGGCCAGCAAATAGACAGACTTTTACCCGTTTAAACATAGTTTCATTTCATCACAGGAGCCGAAAGCATATTATTTATATAGACTTGAAGTCGCCGTGCACCTGTCTTCACCTTTACGAAGTTCAATTTAGTTTCACTTTAGCGTTTTTAAGAAAAGGCGAATTGGTTAAGATGTCTGAGACAGGACCTTTACTCGACAGAGAACAATACCCTACCTTTAAGTTATTACACGCAAAAGGAGATTATTTGTAAAAGCGAAAGTTTTCTTCCGGTTTTAGGCCCGCGATTTGCCACGCCCATTGATTTCCAGGTAACTTCTGGTGAACGCATAATGAAAATTTACTAGTATTGGAAAGTGTACAGGCTTCACATTGCATCTCATTGGAGTTTGCACGCACTGAATTGTTACATTATAATTATATAGTTTTGTAATATAGTTTAATTGTTAAATCAAAATTTATTAAATTGTTATTTGTTAAATACAAGCTTGACTACGTATGAATGTGTTATACAATTAATTGGAAATAAAAGTGCATTTATACATTCGCTCACTTTTAAAATAAAAATAAATAAATAAATACAAATTTGCGATTCATGCTGCAACCCGGATGTGAACGCACGCGGTCACGCTTCAGTCATGCACTTTTAGGACTTCCGGTAAGGCTTAGATGGGTTCCAAAATAAATGTCACATAAAAGGGTTACCAATGTAATCAAGGTGATTTTTCGTTTCACGCGCCCAGGTTAATTGCGCGTGACACTTGTTTGTGTACATTCATTTAATTATATATTGTAAGTTATAGGCATTAGAAACTGCCTTCTGTTTTCTTGAAACTGACATTTTTAGATAAGACTGGTAACTGTAATAGACCTTAGAAAAAAAATGATAAATTTACTTACAGTGGTTTCGTTTTTCGGCAGCCAGGAATTTATGCTGATGATCTGTGATTTTAATGAACCATTACTGAATGGAGGAACAGTACACTTGGGGCATCTGGACTTCAAGCAGTCATAAACCTGGTCCAATCCAATTATGTTCAGTTTGAAAATTAATATCAGCTTCAACTAAAGTCTTTAGTAGATGGATTGCCTTCTTTGGCGTTGTTTTGCATTATTTTGGGTGTTTTGATACATCTTGTTTCTCTTTTTGTGTCTTGTCACAGACCAAGAGACCTGTACACCAACACTAGAAACAAACAACAAACTATTCGCATTTTGTGCGATTGGAAAAAAAAGGAATATAAATTAACAAGTACGGAACAGTTCTGATGATGGTTCTTACACATGTCCCAAATCAGGGGAACGTGCACGAATATGAACTTTTATTTTGGAACATGATGGCAGGCCGTCACCGGAAATGTTCGCCGTTATTCCTCAAGCTCACGCTGCCTCTACAACCGACCGCGCGCTGGCTTGGCTACCAAGCGAGGAAGATGCTAGATAGAAATGGCGGTTATGGGAGCGCGAGTAGCATGAAGTGCTGATGCATTACATAGACCAAGATTTATGAGTGCCACGACAGCGTTGGAGAAAGGACGATGGCGTTGAAGTAGGACACCTTCCGCAGCTGTCATTTCAATCCGACAACACCTTCCCGGGAGAGTTTTCGTCTTGTCAGCGGGGAAGAGAGAACCTCACCGGGAGCATGGCTTTTTATAGCAACCAGGTAGCTATGCTAGCTGGCTAGAGTTAGCCTGCAAAACAACTCCTGTTACACACCGAAACCGCAGTTTATTGTAGACACAGGACCAGCCCACACTAATATATTATTATTACACGAAGAATGGCACGTTGTATAAGTGCAGTTTAGTTAAGTACGAGTTGTAGAGAATATGTTACTAGTCGTGTCATTGAAAGTGTAAGTACTGAAAAGTGCTTGTTAATGCCCCTCTAAGCCCCATTGAAACACGACCAGCATGGAGCTAGCAGGGCCTTGGTCTCTCCATTCAAATGATCTGTCTGTAATATTTGCGCCAGTTTTTCGGCACGTGGCAGACACGTTTAGCTGAATAAACGCGAAATTGCTCCTAATGTAATCCTAATGACATTTGGGTGCGAGGTACCACAAGTGTCACGTGTTGTTTCCCAGCTAAAAGTGACTATGAAAACTGCTGCGTGTGTGCATGGGCCATCAGCCAGGCCTTCTCCGTGTGTTTTCTTAGGTGGAAATAATTTCTGCAAATGTTTTTTTTTTGGCTCTAGACGCTTAGGAAGCTCTTCCGTGGGACTTATTGCGCGCGATGCCGCGCAATTTTTAGGGAGTTGTGCGCCAGGATTGGACATTGGTGTTGTTCTTTTAGCTCGTAGCGAGCTAACAGCTTCGCACAGGTGGTGCGGTTGTAGTTTGTAGGCAGTCCGCTAGCTGGTTAGCTAAACACAAATGCCACAGTGCGGGCCTCTTGATAGCGGAGACTATGGAGAATATGGAAACATTTTTTTAAAACACTGTTGAAGTCGCGTGTTGCTGGATGAGAGCACGATTACACAGATCGTCTCCGCGTGACTAGAACGTAGCCAATTCAGCACGTTTAGTTAGTTCGAACGTAAAGGCCCGTTTTCGGGCAAAGCATGCAGACGTGCCAGGTTTAAAGTTTCTACTGTTCGTCTGTATTAAAGTTTTAGTTGATGCCCAAATGAACCCAGTGAAACAAACCATAGCCTAGAGATGCGTGCTTCACCGCGATCAAACACTGGTTGACAGTTCAAGCAACGTGACTAGTACAGAAAGGGAAACCTCGCTGGAGACCTGTCTCTGCATGCTTTCACACTTCTTCCTGGCCTCTATCGCTGAGGGTTTCTATTGGTCCACTCTTCAGCATAGTGAAAGCATAGGGGAAAATCAGTGGGTGCGTGTTTGATGAGTTGTTGTGATAATGTTTGACCTGTCTGTTGAATATCGACACTCACTCATTGAACCATCCTACTTATGTCCAGTGGTCAGTTATTTCATATACGTATGCAAAAGATGGCTTTAAACAAGATTTTGCTATAAATTGGAAGACAGGACTCTGCATTAACAGCTTTGCTCTTTGGTCTAATTGTCCCCGTTGTCCTTTTTTATCATAATACATGATTTGTGTTAATGTTTAATGAATCAATGTATGTTGTAGTTTTGTAACTAGTATTAAAGCAGCTACATTCACCAAAAAGAATAGTTGTTTTCCTGACAGGCCAGAACAACACAGAAGCAGCAAAACTGGAAATGTATGTTAATGGTATGTGTCAGCTTTTAGCAGAAGAAAACCTGCAATATTCTCACCACTCGCAGATGGTTATGTCAGTATTTTTTCACTAGTGAAGTTGAACAGCTGGATATATTTAGTGTCATTGAGCAAAGGGATTATGACACATTTAAGGAAAACACATTTTCCTTTTGTCAAGCGAAATTATGTAGTTACATTTTGTTGTTTAAAATGATTTGTAACAAACATGTAGCTGTCTTCTAGAGCTTGACGTCTGACTTGCTCAGAACTACTCTTCTGAGAAAAGAAATGCAACTTAGTATTATCAGAATGAACTATATCAGCTTTATTTATTGTAGTAGAGAATAATCTGCTTAAAAGAAAGTTACATGGCTCTGAATGCTTTTGTAATTTGTCATCATTACGACATCTTCCATTTTAGTTTTGCCCATTTTTCCACCAAAGCATAAATCTGACTAGAATTATAATTGTCATCACCCATTTCAGAAAATTGTTATGCCATGAATCATTTCTTTCCATTGCTATAAACACCCTATGCCAAACGTTTGTAGGCAAAATGTAGTAATATACTGTAATATGCATTGGTTATTTATAGCATTTACGTAGCAATTTAAGTAGTCCAGTAGATTCTCTGCATCGATTGAGCTATGGAGTCAGCACTTTACTCTTAATTAATCAATTACAGTAGCATTCATCATTGCAGTTTCTTTTTTTAACTTTCTCAAAAATACCTGGAGCACTTCAGATCCATTAAAAAGCTAAGATTGATTAATCGTGTTATTAAATGGTATTGCAACAGTGTTGAACTCCTGAGTTTTATTCAGTAGTTCTTTTATGACTAATCCTTTTCCAGCTTCAGACATGCTTTAGAGATTAATTAAAAACTTGTCTGACCTTTTTTTTGTGGTGGTGCTGCACCAGCATTGTCATGCTCAGCCCCGTTGACCATTAATAAAGCTGCATTCCATTTAACAGTACAGTGCAGTGCTGCCTGTGTCCATTGTTAGAGGACACGGACTGTCAGCTGCAATCAGTTTTTCAGGAATGATAGCTATGTGAGATTATGAGTCATCTTGGTTACTATACATTCACACAGTTGGGATTTCGATCAGTTCTGCTGATGGTTTGTGTTCACAATCCAGTGTCATGTGGAGGACTGCTAAATTAGATTTGTTTTTTCAAGTCCGACCTTTTCATGAGTTAGTTTTAGACATTTTGTATTCGTCAATGTTGTTGGCGCAAATCACAGACAGTCAATGATGATCTTATTCAATCTCTGCAAATACGGAAAGTGTCACACAGCTCAGTATAACATGCGTTAGGCCTTTGTCCGTCATGCTGGGCCTTTCTTGTAGCCCTGTTCTGTTCTTGTGGTGTCTTCACTAAACTGGGTTGAAATCATACAGATGGCTAATTTGTTGTAATCCTTAGTCCAAGCGAACAGCAAGGCAAGCTTAACGTGCTACGCGTGGCATGCCTGCGGAAAGACTCAAAGGGACGTTTTCTGTTGTGCTTGTATTAGCCGTCCTGATGCTGTTGGATTATGGCTGACTGTCACTTGTTGTGCCATTTCAGCAATGTGGGCCCTCGCTTGCAAAGAGTTGCATGTGCTTGAGCTGCACTTTCTTTTCTGTGTGCCGCCCCTTTCACATTTCATTGTTTATTGCACTGAGAGGATTAACAGGGCGACTAGTGAGTTCATTGCACCTTTTCTCCATTGCTTTGTGTTTCCCATGGACACTTAGGTGGGACAATGCTGTGTTTCACCCTTAATCTTTAATGCTCATCCACTGGAGGAGATGCATATTTAAAGCAACTCTTTATAGAACAAGAAGGGAATAAAAATTTTCTTAAAAATATAGGAAGCGGGGGTAGAAAGTACAACATCTTGTTATCTACTGATTTCATGTCCACCTAAAAACACTTGCATACGTTTTACAATTAATCATAAACCTCCTGTTTATTATCATATGTCTTGGTACTGTTGTAATTAAGGTTATTCTCAAACACCCCTTTGAGAATAAATAGATTTTTGGTTACCTTCACTGATCTATCACTGAACTTTGAAGACCTTGTTTTCAAAGCCCACATTTGGTGGGATGTGTGGGGGGCATTAGTGGAGCCTAAGCCTTCAATCTAATTAGTCTGGACTACAAATGAAGCCTCTGTCCAGCCTGTAGGTCTCTTAGTTGCTTTCAGTCTGAATAATAAATTCAAATCACATCTAGGTAGTTGAGGTTTTCTTGTATCATTGATCTGTTACAAGAATAAAACTAGAAGCCTTGTTATGTAAAATAACTTACTGTCAAGTCATTTAATGTTTTAATACATGGTCTGTATAAATTTGCAGCTGAATGACCGGGTCAGTTATTCATTAACCTCCACATATTCTTCATATTGAAAGCAAACAGTTGTGAAATCAAACCTCTACTGTTTGTGTTAGTGGTTTATGTATAACACTGCATGACTCATCAGTTCATGTTGCGCTTTACCTTTGTACGAACTAGCGTCGCGCTCTTGGCCAACCAGGAGTCCTTGTACCTAGATATCCATTGACTGCACCTTTTGAAACCGCTCCAGCTGTGTGGAAAGTGCTGACGTCAGCTGTCAATTATCAGACTTTTCATTTGAATTTTAACTTTTGCATTGATTGTGCCGCCTGGTTTCTTTTAATATGTTAAGTCATGCATGATCACTGACCTACTCATGAATTTTTACATGAATATGCTGCGGATTTTACAACCTTAGTTTTTGAGGACTAATTGTTGTATTTGTTGTTGGATTTCTTTCCACAGTACATCTTTGGGGAATTCAGCCCTGATGAGATCAATCAGTTTTTTGTGACTCCAAGATGTTATGTTGAGGTAAGTGGATGCTTTTTTTTCAGGAGTTTGTAGTATTGAACTAGTCAGCCAGCTCTTCTTGGACATGAAAAGGAAATGCTTAGGGGCAAGGTGTATGTATTTTGCCAAACACTAGTAAGTACATATTAATTAACTGATTAAGAATGGGCAAAACATTACTGATGGTTCCATCATTAAATGATTCTGACAGTATCCCTATTATTGTTTCTTCTGTACAAACCTATTTGAATTAAAGTATCTTAACATCTAACTTTGAGTTTTCTCTCGTCAGCTTCCTCCGTTCAATGACAAAGTTCCGTGTGTCAGTCAGTCTTCTGGTATGTACTATTTTATATAAACATTTTTGTCCTTAAATGTGAATAATTGGCTTTAAATTGCCTCCCTTCCACCAGAAGAGCCATACTTTGAGTTCATATAACAAGGAGATGCTTTTCAACTGTAAATGGAATCTAAACAAATGCCTGTAGATCCTGACTGTTTCATTCATTGAGTTATTTCATTTCTTTGAATTTTGGCCCACTGTAGAATTAAATAGCAGCCACCTCTCTTTGAAATGGTTCTCATTTGCTCATAACATTTTCCTCACCTTGATTTGTATTGATTATTTAGGAAGTTACTGCACTCCTGCTGTACCTTATATTATGGAGTCTATGGGACTGCAGGTTTGCGGTGAGTTGAGGAGACTTTGACACCCTGTGGCTTGACTAGCTGCTGTCCGTTTGCTGTAAAACTCAAAATCCAGGTTTCAAAAACTGGTGGCTTTCTAAACCTTGTGTCTGTATTCTTTCTCTTACCTGTTGGTAAAATCTAGAGCTTTGCATGCTCAAGATACTGCCGAGTATCTTATCTCCTCTTGCATAAAATGCATTTTCAGCACCTCTGGACCTAAGTTCAACTAAAAATGAATTTAAGCATTGAGTGATATTAACAATGATATCTTAAGGGCATCGAAGTGGTTTTGTGGTTGCTAATGACTCTGCATATTTAGCCTTGAGATTTTACTGATGCATTCATTTACACCCATGAAGTGTGATTTCAGCAACACTAACAGAAGTTCTAATCCCTTTAAAAGAAGTAATGGCTGAGGTCCTAACATCTGCAAAGTGTTGGGGTTTGTAGCTTGTGTGACCAGTTTGCTTTGTCATAACAGATTTGGATTACTTTTCTGATTTGCACTTACTAATGTTTCCTCTTTGTTCACCTTTTCACTTTGCATCTCTCATTGCATAATGATTGACTTATGCTGCTGTGCAACACGACAAAACACTGAAGTACCTTTGTGCAATAGTTGTAATGCATTATTTTCCTTATTTCAGGGCATTTTGATGACAACACTACAGTTATTTGTGAACATATCAATTTAAACTGAAATGAAAATGCAAACTAGCTCCATTTTGAATATACTGTCCCCACGAGCAAACTGCTGAATCTTTTTATCGTGTTGGTTACATGCCACTAAAAATACATTAATCTTGTTATTGCACTACAGAAACTAGACCCATGCCATGCTTTTTCTTGTCTGCACAGCACTGTTACTGTATAAAACAAATCTATAACTTATACAAATTTAATTTAAATACATTTACCAATTTGGGGGTTGTTTGTCATTAAATACTGCACAGCAGGGGACAAAATTCATTAACATTTTACTCAGTCTTCTATTAGATATTTAATTTAGGTTGTATTTAAACACCAACCGATTGATTTCCTAATTGTTCCAAATGTCATCTGCAGCAGACGACTACCAGCACATTGAGTTTGGCGTTGACGAGGTGATGGATTCCAAGGTTATTGGGGTTAACGATCCCTTGTACAAGGTGTCAAGCACTCTCAACCCCCAAGCACCAGAATTCATCCTGGGCTGCCAGACGGCCCAGAAGGTTCAACAGACAACTCCTCCAGACGCTGATGTGCCTGATGGAACCCACTTCAACCTGCTAAATGGCCCCGACGCTGAGGCCTCAGCGCTGGACAATCATCAGGTTTGTCAAGACCTGGACGGACTCCCTGGCAGCCTGGGGCAGCGAGAGAGGAAGAAAAAGAAAAAGCGACCGCCTGGGTACTACAGTTACCTGGACCCGGCAACTGGGATCACCACCACCACCACCAACAGCAACAGTGCGGCAGATGGGACATCTGCGACAGCACTGGTAAATGGACATGCACTTAGTGGCCCGCACCACAGCGCTGAGGATGTAGACATTAAGACATTTTCGGGGGGTGAACATTGCACCTCTGGATCTGTTTCCACAGCATCATCAGCAGCTGCTGTGGCTTCAGCCAAGTACCCCCCTTCATCCACTGCCAATCAGAGGACTTGTGATAGCCCTGATGACTCTTCTTTGGAATTAACAAGTGGAGCCACCTCTTTGTCAGATGGCAACAATGCAAATTCCTCCTCTTTATCATCCTTTCAAAGCAGAGGGATGACAGAGGAGCTGAGGACTGCTGATGAGCAGCTAAATCATTTGGCTTCACAGAGCCCAGAACTTTCAGATACTGTGCACAGCCCTTGCTCCAAATCACCTCTTCCTTCCTCAGCTGCTTCTTCTGACGCCACTTCCAATACGACTACTGAACTGGAGGGAATCAAGGTAGCAGATAGTGGCGTGGCCAATGGACTAGCAGAGCCAGATACTCCCACCAGTGAGGATGGACACAAAGAAGACTGGGAGAGTGGGGAGCAGGCTGAGGTCTCCCCAGACTCCGCTGCACAGCCAGTAGTGTCAGAGCAGGCCCCTTCAACTGCAGCGCCAGCTGCACCTACTGCCAACCTCCCCAAATCCTGGGCTAGCCTCTTCCACAACTCCAAGCCTCTGCCTGGGGGTCCTCAGGCCTTTGTGGAGGTAAAGAACGTTGTGGAACCGGTGTCTCCCTCTGTCACTTTGCCAGAGCAGCCTGAGACAACTGGGGAGGTCAAAGAAGGTCCTGTCCATGTGTCAGAAGATCCTGTGGCCCATAAACTTGCAGGTATTGCATAAAGATGTTCATTTCATCTACAAAATGAACCACTGTACACGTTTAGATATTTATCTTGCATTACTATGCTGCTTTCTATGTTTTTGCGCTATGTACTCCTTTTCCACTGTGTGGCAGTGTAGACACATGCTGTTACTGTTCCTCTGAAATCCTTCAAATATTGAGTGTTTTGAGGAGCCACCATTCTAAAATCAATAAGAATGTTTTCTTCTGAACATCTTGTCTGTAAGGGGTTGAGTTAGTCCACAATATCTCACAGGTAAATATTTATAGGCATGTTGCCTACATGCAAGAAAGAAACACTAGGTGGTGGTACTACACCGAGTAGCCCACTTCACCTCACACAGGAAATACTTTTTTCAATGAAGTTATACAGTTTAACTTTGTCTTCCCCTTTATGAATGTTAAGGCAGATGATATTTAACGATAAGTTGAATGTCCTCTACGTCAGGTGGTAGTATATCGTTTTGACATTTTACTATTCAGGTTTTTATCTAAAATATAAAACCTGAAGGATACAGAGTCCCTGCTTTAGCATCTACTTCAGTAAAAAATAAAACTAAACCTATAAGGTGAAGGAAATCTTATTAAAACCTCTCATGGGTCAGCTCAGGTAAAGTAAAGTAATGCCAGATGGGTTGGATTGGAGTCGTGTGGAGGATGACTTGAAGCACCAAGAAGAGAGAGCTTTATTTTTACCTTGGGGTCATTTTAAGCAGGTACATGATCCAAACTCTTTCTTTGCTAGATTATCCAAGAATGCTGAAAAGTTGTCTAGATAAACCTTATTTATGCTACACGTGGTTGAACAGGAGGGTTTGGGAATGTGCACGTGCTCTGAGCAGTTTGTCTATGCGGGGGGAAAAGGCAGCACACCACTTCACCGCGTCGCCAGTGTTATACGAGATGGAAATATTTACTTTTGGAGTGAAAATCTTTACTTTTACCCATGGACCAACAAACGCATAACTATAACGTCTATATATATAGAGACAGCTGTTTGTCTCTGTCTGCTTTGTTTCAGTCTATAGCAAAAATGCCACAAAGGACTAGGACTGGTGGATAAGCTGTACTGTTAGATGTTTTATTTTATTAGATGAGTGTTTGATGTCAAACTGGAGTATATGGCCACAGGCCAAAGGTTTGGATAATGTGTAAATATAACTGATAGGATTGTTTGAAATGGGGAAGAGGGCAGAACTTAAATGAAGTTTTACAGATTGGTGCAGTTACAAATAGCTGGATAAGTCAGGCCAGGGCTCCCTGTACATTTAAAATGAGCCACAGTTAGTCGTTAGAATAGATGTCAAAGTTCAAATAGATGTTCCACAGTCTGTCGTCTCGCTGCCACTCCTCCATCCACACTAGGAGTGATTAAAGTCTTGTGGGTTTGTATAACCCACTGGCACCTTACTTCAAAGACGTAATACTTTATTCTTCTCTGCTTTAAATTCACATTACCTTAGGACATATTTAATAACAGATTCACAAGAAACCAGTCACTGACGTGAAAAATGGGTTGTAATTACCAGAGATACACACACTTCCAAAGAAAAGTGGGTCAGTTTAATCTCTGTTGGTTTTAATTGTGAAGAGATGCGGGTGATGTGATTGTGTTGTTGTTGAAACAAGTATATGTATGAGCAATGTAAGTATTTAGATGAGGCTCGAACTATTTCAGCCAGACTCCTAGATAAATAATACAAAAAAGTCATTTGAAAAGGAGTCATCCACGTTTCCATGGGAACTGTCTGAGTGACAGTGACCCTTCCTAGGCGTGGTACAGTAAGCTGTCTTTTTTTTTTCTGACAGCCTCTTGTGCTCTTGTCACTGGAGGCAGAAATAAAAGAAACATTTGTTTTGAGATAAAAATCTAAGAATCTCCCGCTTCACTGCTCCCTGGACCAGTGAAAATGACTGAACTTGTGCGTTGTCTTGCACAGATGTGGGCTTGAGTTGTTTGTTGCGTTTACGCTGGCCTGCCCGTTTTAATAGCATTGTATGTGCTTCAATCCCCAGAACTTATTGAGAATGTGAAGTTGATACATAAACCAGTGTCTTTGCAGCCGAGAGGCCTGATCAACAAGGGAAACTGGTGCTATATCAACGCTGTATCCTTGCTCTTTGCTGCATCAACCTCGTCTTAACGAATAAATCATGTGGAGTTACAGTTAACCTTAAGGTTAACCTTAAGTCCATCTGTCATAGTGGAATAGGGGAAGAATTTGAATACTCTTTGCCAAATTCAAGAAACATTTTGCTTTCCAAAAATACTTCATATCAACTTTGGTATGTTGAAGCTGCTCGTCGTACTTGACTCTTGCACTCAGACCCTGCAGGCCCTGATTGCTTGCCCTCCCATGTATCACCTGATGAAGTCTATTCCTCTCCATAATGAGACGCAGAGACCCTGCACCTCCACACCCATGATAGACAACTTGTAAGTAATGCGTCTTCTACAAGCGCGTACCAAATTGCTAAAATGCTTGACGCGTATTCAGACTTTTAATATAATTCCTGCTTGACAGTGTAAGGCTGGTGAATGAGTTCAGCAACATGCCCGTGCCATCGAAAACAAAGCAGCAAGGTAAGGCGTTAAATGATGTGTATGGATGTTTGGTTTGCTCCTCTCTCGGCATCACTAATAGATTTTGATATGTCTAAAGGTGTTGGTGAGAAGGTCACAAAAGACATTCGGCCTGGTGCACCCTTTGAGCCAACGTATATCTACAGACTGCTTACACTCATAAAGTCGAGCCTCTCAGAGAAGGTAAATTATGCTGCTTCTCAAGACTTCAGTCTTTTTCCTCCGCTCGAACAGACAGTGCTAGAAGAGGATGTTCTTGATCAGTTCACAATGTCACAACTCATCTGAGCTTCACATGCTGTCAGTTCAGTTTTAATGAATGATCGGTTAAAAACCCTGAACTAAATGTTTATCAACTAATGAGCTTTACTCATCAAGTATCACTGTCAAATCTGTGCACTAGTGTTTTCACATAGCAGTCTGCTGTTTCAGTGCTGCATTTTAATTGGTGCTGATGTTCTTGTTTCAGGGTCGACAAGAAGATGCGGAGGAGTATCTTGGCTTCACTCTGAATGGATTGCATGAGGAGATGCTGGCACTGAAAAAACTAATCTCGCCTCAGGAAGAGAGTAAGCATTTTTTTACCACCATGTTAAAACTGCAGCGTTGGTTAGTTAAAGTCATTACAGAAAGAAGTGGAGAGGCTTGAACTGTTTTGTAATCACAGCCATAATAGAAAAATTATTATTAAAAATATGTATTAATTATTTATTTATTTAATTTCTTAGAAATTATTTTAAAAGTATTCGTCCACGTTTCCATGGGAGCTGTCTGAGTGACAGTGACCCTTCCTAGGCGTGGTAAAGTAAGCTCTTTTTTTTCTGACAGCCTCTTGTGCTGTTGTCACTGGAGGCAGAAATCAAAGAAACATTTGTTTTGCTGAAATGGAATTGTTTGTTGCGGTTATGTGGCACTGCCTGTTTAAGAACATTGTTGATCAGACTTTTTGTCTGCACAGCCATGGTTCATGTTTCAAAGGGAACAATTCTATATCAGAGCTGTTTCCTCACACACTGCTGCATCAACCTTATGTAACCATTTCAATGATTGATGTCATGTTTTTGTTTTGTCTTTTTAACAGAACCTTCTACACCCAATGGGCCTGAGATCCAGCCGAGTCTGGAAGAAGTTGTTGCCGATAAGGATGAAGAAGGTAGTGAGGATGAGTGGGAGCAAGTGGGCCCCCGAAATAAGACTTCCATCACTCGCCAAGCTGACTTTGTCCGTACACCTATCACTGATATCTTCGGCGGACACATTCGGTAAGTTGACTGTTTGTGACGGTGCACATCCTCTTGTGTTTTTTGTTCTTTGTGCCATTACACTGGTGACCTCCTGCAACCAGGGTCCTTCAGAAAAACACTCCCTGTTGCTTGGTTGTGGTCGAGAGTCTCGACAGCAAGACGTGGGGCAGCCATCCACAAACAAAGGTCTTAACTTTCAGTCAAATTTGGAAGTTACGAGCCTGTGCGGGTGTAGTCGCATTAAACATGTTCTTTGAGGTTCTGGTCTGGCAAATGCACAGTTTACACTGGTTGCACACTGTCTTAAACGATTATTTTTTCAGCAAGGCTTGCAGCCAGAGAGAAATGGAAGACAGGACTGTGTGTTTACAGAGTGGAGTGGATGCCCATTCAGCTTTAATCCAGCTACTTTAGACATTTGAGTTGCTATAGCAGAAAAATGTAACAATCTTGCGAAGCGAGGAATTCAAAACGTTAATCCCCTTAAGGTCCATGGGTGATCCCAATGTCAGATGTTTATCTGGAGTTGCACAGATTAAAGGGTAATAGAAGTAGTTTAGCATTGTTGAAATACATGTTTGCATCAACATAGAATAAAAACAAAACAATGAGGCACAATGGCATGTTTGGTCAGGGATATGAGGGTGAATTCTGTTACTGCTCTATGCACTAATGTCTGCCTTTTTTTTTTTTTTTTTTTTTGCAGATCGGTGGTATATCAACAAAACTCTAAAGAGTCAGCAACTCTGCAGCCATTCTTCACGCTGCAGTTGGACATTCAGTCAGAGAAGATCCGCACTGTCCAGGAGGCTCTAGAGACCTTGGTGGCACGAGAGTCTGTCCAGGGCTACACTTCTAAAACTAAGCAGGAGGTGTGGAAAGTTGACCTTTGTTTATACCAATGTGAATGATGATTGACACAGACCAACTACTGAGGATGGGCTCCTAAAAGCATTTTGCTGGAACAGGAACCATCTGTGCTACAGCTGTCTAGTGGTGTCTTTTAGTGATTTAAACTGGTTCTGGTCTTTGTAGACACAAGTAATTTTGGTTAACGGCACCACTAACAGTGACTGCTATTTCCATCACGTTACCTCTTGTTTTTTTGCTTTGTCGTTCTGTTTATAATCTGGTTACAAATGTGTTTTTTTTCATGGAGGTTTTATTTCTGTCACGGGACATTCTGACGGTCTTTCTCTTGTTTGTCTCGTTCAGATCGAGATAAGTCGGAGAGTGACTCTGGAAGAGTTGCCACCTGTGCTTGTGCTCCATCTCAAGAGATTTGTTTTTGAAAAGACCGGAGGCTGCCAGAAACTGACCAAGAACATCGATTACCCCATTGACCTGGAAATCAGCAAAGGTGTGGATGTGTGCTCTGTCTATGCAGCTCTATGGAGCCGAAGCCCCTGATCATCAGAAAATGAGGGATTTTTACTTCACTGTAGTTTTCATGAACTCTTGTTCATGTATATGCCCTTTGCATTCAAATCAGTTAGATTTTCAAATAGACATGCTAATATTAGCTGTATAATTATTTCCATGAGATGGCCAACACAGGCTAGCTTCTGTACAATTCAGGAAAATAATGTCTTTGACGTACAAAAGATGGGGGGTTCTCAAGGGGAATGACCCATCTGCTATCCTGGAAGTGACACACAGATATGTCCCACAGCATTAAATGCTGATCAAGTTGGATTACAACATCAGCTGCAGCTCCAGCACAGCTGGGGACGGTGGAATGGATTAGCCAAACAGTGATGCTGTTGATGTTAAACTGAGTTAACCCTTTGGTGCAAAATGATATTTTAAAACACATTCGCCTTATTCTTGAGTTTGTTGATGGATTGTCCGGTGAACATTAAAAATTCACCCAGTGTAACTTTTGTCTTCTAACGAGTGAATTTTCTTCCAGATCTCTTGTCCTCTGGAGTACGAAGCAAAGTTGTCAAAGGCTTAAGGACTTACAGGCTCTTTGCAGGTGTGTTTGTGATTGTGAATGGAGATCTGTTATGTGATTACTAATTCTGCTCATGGTTTCCTTGTTTCTATGAAAGCAGCATGGGAGTAGTTAAGTCACCATGAAGGCAAATTAAACATCTGTTCTTAGAGAACATTATGCCAGTACTGGTTCTGATCAGCTCATTTGAGTGCACCCTGCCTTCTAGCATTAGCTAGCGTTGCTAACACTACACTAGCAGCAAGAGAGTAGAGGTCGTTCATGTTTCAGAAGCTGTCAGTCCTAAACCCCACCCTCCTTCCTTTATGGATGTGTGTTAATATTTCCCCCACTTTTGCATTTACAGTTGTCTATCACCATGGAAACAGTGCGACAGGTGGTCATTACACCACTGATGTCTTCCACATTGGTCTTAATGGCTGGCTTCGCATCGATGACCAGGCGGTGAAGGTTATCAACCAGTACCAGGTGGTGAAGCAGACTGCGGAGCGCACGGCCTACCTGCTGTACTACCGCCGACTTGACCTGCTGTAGACACACACGCACGCAACCCGAGACGTACGCAAATATTCAGTCCCACTGACAAACACGCAACACTTACATGATCACAATGCACTCATTGACAGTACAGCCCATCTACATGCGACACAAACACCAAACTAATGAACAGGAACACTGCCCAACTTGTTCTCTTGCAAGGTTCTTCTCTTCTTCCCTCCTGTCTCTGCTTTCCTGAGATCCAGCTTTTCCAGCGCCCTTTTACTTGTCTCTTTTTTCATTTTGGAAGAAGAGAAACAAGCTGCAATCACAAAGATTTCCCTGTGACTGCTCCTCCTCTTTTCACCACTGCTGTGTATTTTTTTTTGTCTTTTAAAGCAGCAAGCAAGGACTGTTGAATAGGCAGAGGCTGGAATGAGGTTACAGGTCAGAACCTCAGACTCGCCTCTGATCGAGCCCGGAGCTTTGCTCAGATAGCAACAGTGGACTCACTCACAGAAAGAACTATCAGCCACAGGCCACAAGTGGACCGCTGGGGTAATTTCTCTTGTTTGAATTACCTTTTTTTAAGGAAATCACCTAGAAATATCAGTGTTTGCCTTTTAGTAAAGGAGAACTGTTGGCCTAATGAATTTGCTGCAGTTTCAAAGCCTATTTGAGTTTGCCCTAGTGCATTGAAAAGGCCCAGCACCAGCATTATCAGGAGTCCTCCTCAAAGCCAGATTGTTGTCTTCGCTACCACCAACAACTCCTCCTCCTGAATCTCCTCACTTTTATGATGCTTTTAAATCTAGATACCATTTGAGCCATCAAACAGGGGAAAGGTGGGCGGTACAAAAGGTTTGAGAGGTCCTTGACGTGGTATCTGGCTTTAGATTTAGAAAGACTAAAAAAATGATTTAGAATTTAACAATAAGCTTCTGTGCATAACATGTAAATTGATCATGATATGACAAGCAAATGCATATTCTGCAAATATCTAGAAAAATTTAAGAAAGGGGGGGGGACTAAATTTAAAGTTTTGCTGAAAACATGTTTGGGTCCTGAAGGACTGCGTTCGGTTTTGAGTCTAAAAACCTCTAAGAACACTTCAAGACGTTGAGATCTTGCACTGGAGAGATGACAACAAATCAGGACATATTCCACTGCGAAGCCTGTCTTTGTTTACCTTGTACTATTCCCCCTCATTCGTTCACCTTTGTCTCAAGGTTCCACCTGTGTAACGGTGACTTTTCAGTGTAGTCCATCTAACCCCCACCTCAGCAGGATGCGGGGGCTGCCTTAGGTTCAGGTGTGATGTTTTTCTACTCGTGTACAACTCTAACTCCAATCAGACAGTGAGTTTAATGTCTGCGAAGGGTTTGTTGGGTGGGGGCGGGGCTTTGCACCGGGCTCCTGTATTTATTCATCGTTGGCTCAACATCGGTCGTCCTGATCGATGGAAGCTGAACGTGGAGGCGAAGTGGGACTACAGCCGATCTGAGCTCTGAATAAAGACCCCAGACATGCGCACAAACACAGATGGTATTTGCTTTTGATTGACTCGATGTTTTTCCCCCAATCACTCATCAGTTGTCATAATTCTTGTTTGAGTTGCTAAAAGATGTTTTGCTTTTTGTTTGTTTTTGTTTCTTTGGGTCACTGATTTTTCTGATGTCACTGTGCTCTCGCTCCTTTTAGACACATGCTTGCATTTAATTTGGTGTTTGAAAAGAAATTACACAGGCTAAAGCACAACAATGAATAAAATTTAACTAGTTCTTTGCTTGACATTTTTTCCTTTTTATTTTTTTTTTACTTTCATCATTTGATTTGACCATGTTTTGCATTTCATTCCAACCGCCAGTGTCAGAATCTCAGTATTAACACACAAATCTTAAATGGGTTTTATCAAGGATTTAGGATTGTTGGAGCCCAAAGTTCCTCTTTCCGTAGTTCTGACTGCACTTTCTTCTATGTACCTGTCTGTACACGGGTGAGAACCCGGTTAGCCCACATCTTCCCTTCAGAGCCGAGTGGCACGTGGATATTATAATTTAAAAATATTCTTTGTAACTTCACCCAGTCTTTCAATTCAAAGTCAAATGTGTCATTTTGAGGTTATACATGGATTTAAACTATTTTGAACTCGATGTAACAATGTATTATCACCACTATTATGGAGTCTCGTTGGTTTCAGAGTCAGAAACCAGTCCCAGATAAACCAAAGGACATTATACAGGCCCTCACCTTCGGACGTCGTTGCACCGTCTCATCAGAGGTCTTGTTGCCATGTCTTGTCACAGTCCACAATTCATTTCACCAAGAGAACGGCATGCTATTTAGACAGTCAATACATCCTCTACCCGATATTTCAGTTGTGCTGCTGGCTTTGTCGTCATCTGTGACATTGTTGGTTTGCATAATTCTCTCCTTTTCAGAATGTGTGGAAGTTGAGACTTTGAAACGGCCGCCTTGAGCTCTCTGTACAGTTTTATCTCAGCCTCTCATGACCGTCGAGGACACGTGCTGGCGAAATGCTTCAACAGCGTCTCTTTACAGTATGCGCTCCTAACACTATTGTCTGCTGGCAACTGTTGGGATATTGAACTTAAGGCAAAATCTAGTCTGTCTTTTCATTTAAGCCTCCAGCATTCTATTTTATTTCATTTTTTGTTGTTGTTCAAATAAAGGATTGTGCAAAAAGCCGTTTGCTAATGAGATGTAGTCGGGCTACTTGGCTTTCTTCTACAATAAATACCTAAGACATCTGCAGTTTCTGCACTGGGGCCTGGGCTGCATGATGATGTGCACAATAAACCAAAACAACCAATCAAACCAGTGTCTTGACTGCCGCTCGCTGCCAGTTGGTCCCTCTCATGTGTAAACGTGTTGTGGGATTCATAACTCCATGCGTCGCCCTCCTGTGGTCTGCTCGTCTATTTATAGGCCCGTGTTACATGATCCACCCTTTGTAAGGAAAACCGACGCATTTGGCTGCTCGCCGTTGGATGTTAATGCATGTGCGTGCGTCAGCCTGCTCCCCGCGGCGCTTTGTGAGACGTCTCGTGGGGTTTTTTTGAAACCATATATGACATTTCTAAACCCAAACTAGTAATTTTAACAGTTCTAGAGAAATGGTGCTTCTATGCAAAACGCACGCTGTTTCAAATCAAGGATCAGAAAAAGAGTGGAAATGATTAACAAAGTTGAATGATGTCTTGGGGCAGTGAAGTCAAACCATAAGCAGATCAGAACAGTGGGTGCTTGTCAAAGTCTGTCTGCCACACAAACACTTGGCGCGTCCATAACTGCTGAGTCATGTTTTTGGTAAGCGGTTATTAAACATTACTGAAGTTGGCAGAAACCACAAGTGGCCTTGAATGCGTCAAACTCGCCTCGGACAATTTCACCAAAGTTAGATGAATTATCCCTTATGTGCATGCAATTTAAAGAACAAAACCCAGGAGGACAAAGGCTGAGATTTGATATCATTTAAATGAAATGCCAGATGAGATCTGGGCGCCACCACTTTCTAAGAAAAGTAAACATTTCACCAACCAAGTTTCTAAGAACCAGCACAAATTCTTGTCTAAATAAATTTGGGGGTTCTCTCTGAACCTTTAAATAAAACCAGGGCCTCATTTAATATATGCTAATTATATAATGCTTAAATTTGTTTCGTGTGTGTGTGTAGGGTTTTAATTTAGTCACCAAAGTGAAATGTGTTGGAGCTGAACTCCAGTTTTCGTAGAACGACACCATCTGTTGAGTAACTACTTGGGTTTTTTAGGAAATGCTGTTATTCTGTTACTTGGACCGTTTCACCAAACTCTATCTGTGCTTGCAAGTGTCACTGCAATCTAAGAGAGTGGGTCTGATTGGTCCATCTGCCCTTTGGCCTAAAACTGGCAGCGCACTCGTAAACACAGAGTTTGCTTCAGCTCGGTTGCGTTCTTGTAAATGTCTGAGAAGACGCTCGTGCTGGACTAAGTTGTGAGCTGCTTGGCTGCAGGCACTGGATAGAACCCGTTTCGCTGCAGACTTGTTCCTGTCTCGGCCAACTCACCTCTCTGTGTCCTCTCTGTGTCCTCTCTGACTCCGGTTAAGTTTGAATCCTAATAAGTCCTCAACACGAATAACAAATCAACAACTCGGCATGAAAAGTTGGAAATTTTCGAGAATTGGTTCAGATCTGAAACATCTGGATTGAGGTCCTGACCTTGTGGCCCACCGCAAAGACCAGAGATAAGGGTGATGCTGGGAATAGGAAGCAATGGTGCACAGCTGGGATGCTCACATCAACTCTGCATTAGCGTCACACTGATCGCTGAGCATTCATTTATTAGAGCTGTTTCTGCTGCAAAGGTCCATTTGCCTTCATCCATTGAGGGGTTTTGATATCACATCTGTATGTGGCTCCTATTAACCATAAAGAAAAACTAGGGTCCGACCTGTCAGTGATCCTGTAGAGTGAAAGACTAAGCAGATCTGCGTAATTCTGCTTTGTTTTTTAATGACTGGGGTGATTTATGCGTCTTGGTCGATGCTGCCAGAGAATGAATAATAATTCTGAGAAGAAGCTCTGGTCCCCTCGGAAGCTTAAACCATCTAGACTCCCGATATGTGGATTCTGTTTGTCACAAACAGCTTCTGGAAAATGAAAACTAAGGGCGGAAAACATCCAGTGTCTCATGCTGCGTTTGAGGTGCGAGATTTATTTGCCTATTCATTTATGATCAGGACCCGAGAACAAGTAAAGGTCTGGTGGCTTTTTTTTTGTATTAGAGGTTCAGTGTCACTTTGATCATTTCCAGGTGACTTGAATGAACAGAAGTATTTCTCTCTGGAGTATTTCGGCCTCACTGTGAAGTAAGTGACAGGTTGCAGTTGCACATCCGAGCAACAGTGTTTCGGGGGGAAATTACATCCGATACACGATTATAGTTGAGCTGCGGCGCAAACACGACGCAGAGACGCTGATCTGGCCGCTGACTCGCCGATTTACCATCCGCCTCTGCTCCCGACATCAGGCCGCTGGTCCAAGAACACAACCTACTTGAGTGGGCTGGCGAGAGAGGAGGGGGGGGAGGGGGGGGGCAGCGGTTTCTCCCCCTCCGCTCCTGAGGGGTCTCCTTCTCTATATAAGGCGCTCCGAGCTGCTCGGGAGATCCACGGCTCCCGCGCGCGCCAGGAACACGCACGGCCAAGCAGCGGCTCCTCTCACGCGGGAATAAGACATCTGCGGCGCGCACCAGAGAATACACGAGCGACCGGAGAAGCGCAGGAAACCGGAGGTGAGCTCCACGTCACCGGGCACGGTTCAAGTTTACTGTCACATTTTACAATCGCGTGTAAATCAGTTGCAAAAACAAAAACTGTGCACATGGTCGGCTTTAGTTGCCATGTTGCGCAACTCGAGTCAATTTATTGCCATTTCAATTTTCACTATTAGTAAAAGACAGCACTAAAATGAGGGGATTTTAATGTAACTTGCCTTTGGGTTTTTAATTTAAGAGGTGAGTTTTATTCTGAAAGGTTCCCTGCATGAAAAACGAGCGTGCGTTCAACAGAAGAGCTTTAAAGCACCTAGACGGTGTGCGTGTTGTGTTTACGTTCAGTCTCATGGGGAGGTAGTGAGGAGGTCAGTCTCGCTTCGGTTCCCATAGGCTCGCACATGTGCCCCCCCCCCCCTGTCTGTCACTCTGGTATAAAATTTGTGAATGCCATGAAAATATCCCAGAGGCAGGAGCTGGTGGCGGCTGGGCGTGAGGAGGGGGCACGCGGAGAGGAGAGGAGACGGGCGCGGTGCCTGCGCCGCCGGCCCAGACCTGGCTCTGCCCGTGGACTCGGGGCTGGTGCCAGACCTCAGGCGGAGGGAAGGAGGTGCAGGGATTCGGGGGCCGGAGCAACGGGTGCACGCTGCAGCGCGCCGCGGCCTGTTTTCCTGTGTGACCGAGCGACGTCTTCCTCCTCTAAGGGTTTGCGCCTGCGATACGTGCCTCGGCCTGAGCCTTGGACGCGTCTCCAGACGCAGGGTCAGTCGGAGACCGTTGCCCTGGATGTGTCAGGAATGCAGCGTTTGGCTCAAAGGCAGCTCGGCAGAGGGGTTAGAAAGTATTAGAAAGAGACTAAATCTGTGCTTCAGTTGATGGTGATGTCCAAGCGAATGATTAAGGCTGTAGAACAGCAGTTCACTGCTTGGTTGACTGTGGTACTGTATCATTTACTGAATGTAGGTCTGACATGTTTCCTTCCTGCAGGTCGTGTCTGACTTGGACTCAGCCTGCACATAATATCCGGCGACTCCCCCGATTCTGCCAAGTGTCAGCATGACCTGGCTCCACCTTATCTCGCTGCTGGCGCTGAGCGTCTGGGACTCGGCCTCCCTCTCCCTGCCGGACTCCGAGCGGCTCCGGCAGCTGCTGAGCCGCTACCAGGAGGGAGCGGACCTGAACGGCACCAACACGGCCGGCGGCAGGGCCCGGCGGGCCATCCTCTGGTCCGACCGGGAGGAGATCCTCCAGCTGCACAACAAGCTGAGGGGCAGCGTGTACCCCACGGCCGCCGACATGGAGCACATGGTGAGGGCGCTTTCACAATCACAGGGCACTTAAACACTCAGAACAGTCGCACAAAGGGCCCGGTTTGAGCGCGTCAGCGGCGCCGAGCTCTCAGATCGGGCCGCTAATAAGAGCTCAGGCATTTATTGCGCCGAGAAAAGTGGTGCCGCTGCAGTAAAAGCCTTCCCTCTCAGCTGGAAACACGCCGTCAGGATGCTGAGCTGCTGCCAGCCTGCTGCGCGGCTCTGTTGCGGCGAGGGTAATAATGCTGACTCTGTCCTACCTGCGGGGGAGGGGAGGGAGGGAGGTCTGGACCGCGAGGACGCAGTGGAGAGCCAGGGGACGACGTGGCACCTCGGCGGGCGGAGCGGGGGGCGAGGAGGGCATTGTTGAGACTCAGAAGCTCACCGGGTTTAGACGTGAGAGGGAGGCGCCGGTGGCCTGTGCACCTCTGGAGTGCGGCTGCGGCTCCGGCCCACATTCCAGGAAACAGACCCAGCGTGTGTTTGAGCCGGTGCCGGGCTGCTCGCGCCGCGCAGCGACCACCAAGCGGCTGGAAAGTTACTGAGGCCGCGTTGTCCTCGCCCCCCGTCAGTCCCTGTCTGGTTTCATGTGTGCAGGTGTGGGACGACGAGCTGGAGCGGTCCGCCACCCACTGGGCCGAGCAGTGCCACTGGGATCACGGACCCGCGGACCTGCTCATGTCCATTGGGCAGAACCTGGCAGTTCACATGGGAAGGTGAGATCCAAAGCTCGGTGTGCGTTGGAGGCGGATGCTGCCCTCGTAGCCTGCTCACTGTGAGGATGATGAGCGGGGGAGACACCCGACACAAAGTCCTCTGTGTGCAGCCGTCGCAGCAGGTGCTCATCCAGGAATGTGCCCCCGTTCTCACAGCCCCCCCCCACCTCCCTCCTTCCCTTTTCTTCCTGTGCCAACAAACCCCGGAGCAGAGTCCTCTCTCCACTTAGAAGCTCCTCAATACCGTAAAAAGAGATGTTTACAACAAGAGATACAGCCGCTTTGTTTAGTCCGAGGAGTCGTGTTTAGATCCGCTGTGACGCTCGACGCGGAGCGGAGACTGATGCTCTGTGTCCGCCTGAGGCCTGAGGAGAGGGGCACGAGCAGGGAGCCTCTGTCAAGTCCGGCCAAAGCACCTGGCAGCTCCCTCACACGTTTCCCTTTTTGCCCTTTGACTGTGAGCTTACTGTTTATCTGTGTGTGTGTGTGTGTGTGTGTGTTCCCCACAGACACCGCTCTCCTGCCTACCACGTCCAGGCCTGGTACGATGAGGTCAAGGACTACACCTACCCCTACCCCAGCGAGTGCAACCCCTGGTGTCCGGAGCGCTGCTCCGGGCCCATGTGCACCCACTACACCCAGGTCAGTTTAGCTCCGTGTAGCTGTTAGCACACGACAACACGCGGATGAGCAGTAAGTAGGTAAAAACAGACGCATGACCCAGAATGGACGCGCTGCTGCTGGGAGCGACACCCGGACTCCTCCCTGAAACCCGATCGCTGCCATCTGGTAGTCGTTTCCAGAAGACGTCCCTCGCTGCCTGACCTGGATTCCTCTGAGGATGTTGCACGGAGCGGACGCGCCTGAGCGTCAGCCTCCTGTTTATTATTTTCTGCAAACGTCAGCGCGCGTCTGAGGCGTGGCCGTCTTTGACTAGCGCAGCAGACCAACGTGAATCCCTGGAGCGGCACCGAGGGCGCACGGGGCCGACGGCGCTGACTCACTGCTCCCAGTGGCCTGCACCGGGCGGAGGGCGGGCATTCCTGAGGACGGGAGCGCACGTGGTTCAGGAGTTGTGGAGAAACCTGCTGCGTTGCCTTCACTGTCCGACTGTACGTCACGTAATCCGCGCCGCCGCCGCTGCAGCAGCTCGCAGCGCGTCGGAGGACTTCATCCGAGAGCAGCCATTGAAAGCTTCCACACGAGGGTCACGTAGTCTCGCAAAGGGCAAACTGGGTTCACGTGACGCGCATCTGTCTGGGGGCAGAATAACAGACCGTGTACCCCAGGGCGTCCCGGAGGCCCCATTAGCGGCGGTCGCTTCCTCTGGGATGACGGATTGGGCCGCCCGCTGGGAGAAACGAGGAGCGGGGAATGTTGGCGCCGAGCCCGGCGGCTCGTTCCCACTCGCTCCTTCCCGGTAACGACCACCATTCTCTCATTTCCCCCTTCACAGCTGGTGTGGGCAACCACCAACCGCGTGGGCTGCGCCGTGCACGTGTGTCCGGCGATGGACGTGTGGGGGGACGTGTGGGAGAACGCCGTTTACCTGGTGTGCAACTACTCCCCCAAGTAAGGCCATGCACACCTCCGCTCCCCGGACGCTTGTTCGCATTCTTCCCCCTTAAAGAGCTGACAGACGCCCGCCAGCGTTAATATAGACCCACTGCAAGTATGCAGTGGGTCTACAGGGGCCGTACAGGGGCCGTTAAAATTCCTCCAGATGTCAAAAGAGAAATATAATTATGAAGCACGTGGAAAGAAAAATAAGAGGGGGTGGGTGCTTTTTGTAGAGAGGGTTGCTTTGGTTTGTGTCTGATGAGTCTCAGCCGTGTGGATTCCCAGCTGCCTGTCGTGCTTCCACAGGGGCAACTGGATCGGAGTGGCTCCGTACCAGCACGGACGCCCCTGCTCCCAGTGTCCTCCCAGCTACGGAGGAGGCTGCAGGAATAACCTGTGCTACAAAGGTAAAAAGCGTTTCCCACAAGACGCTTGGTTCGAGCCCGCCACCGGCATCCACCCCCGTGTGTTGAACCACCCGCAGACTCCCAGCGCTCGGAGACCGAGGACATGAACGAGGTGGAGAAGCCGCAGGTCCCGCTGCCGCCGCGCACCACCGCCCGGCCCAGACCCAAACCCTCGGCGCCGAAGAGGCCGGCGCCCAAGGCCGCTCCACGCGCGTCCAAGACGCCCTCCAGCACCTTCCTAGGTGGCTAGTTTGTACGAGATGACCTCAAACGCCTCGTTCCCGTGCGTCCTTCTTTAACGTCACCGTTTGCTTGCAGTTCAGAACGTCAAGTGTGAAACCAGGCTGAGAGACAAGTGCAAAGGAACGACGTGCAACAGGTGGGCGCTCGGATCGATCTGCAGCACCTCACTCGCGCTCTCATCTGCACGAACTCACGTCTGCTCCCGTTCTGTGTCTGGGCTTCAGGTACAACTGTCCCGCGAACTGCCTGAACAAGAAAGGCAACGTCTGGGGAACCATCTATTACGACGTGGTGAGTGAGAACTCGGCCGCGCACGGAGGGAAACGCTGACTCGACATTCACGCGTGCTTGTGCTCCTTTTCCGCGTGGCAGCAATCCAGCATCTGCCGCGCGGCCATTCACTCCGGCGCCATCGACAACAGCGGCGGAACCGTGGACGTCACCCGAGTGGACAAGTCTCCGTTCTTCGTCAAGGCCACGAAGAACGGCGTGGAGTCCTCCAGGTACTCGTCCCGCGCCGGCCCCGGTTCCTCCGCATTGTGACGTAAGAGGAAGTATTTGTTTCTCAATTCAAAAACGGATGTGTTTTGCAGTAAATACAAACCAGGCAACGCCTTTGTGGTGCAAAGAACGGAAGGTGAGTGACGTTCTGTCGGACATTGTGGACTGTGACTCGTCTGGACCCTGGACGTGACTCGTCTCTCTCTCTCTGACAGAAGTAACTGCTGACTGCTACACCACGGTGGCTGAAATCTGCCCCTTCAAAAAGCCGTATTCCCACTGTCCAAGGTGCCGCCCCACCAGAACCAGTCGACTCCAGGGTGAATTCGCATGAATCTAATGCATATCTGCTGCTCTGTTGGTTGCACAGGGTCCTCTGTCCCTCCGACTGCAAGAGTCAGCCGTCCTACTGGTCGCCTGTGATTGGAAACAGCGTCTACGCCGATGTGAGTGCTGCGTGAGCTCCTGCAAAGTGCACGGTCGCTGTGGAAAGACGCGAGTCTCAACCAGGGTTGTGTTGTTCTGCTGGAAGACGCCGTCTTATTAAACCTTTCTTCACAGGGCTCCAGCATTTGCAAAGCCGCCATTCATGCAGGGGTGATGAGTGCCGACGGGGGTCTGGTGGACGTGCTGCCTTTGGACAAGAGAAAGAGCTACGTTGGAGTCCTGAAAAATGGCATCCAGTCCGAAAGGTACCGCCCCACCGTAGCTACGCTAGCAATAGCCCGCGTAAAAAACGAGACGGGCCGTGTTCTGCAGAGTTCCGTCTGCAGCCGGTCGTTTGTTTGACAGCCGTGACACTGCCAGGAATCCGTGGCTGTAACGCGTAAGGGGGGGGGGGTCTGCTACGGTCACCAGAAACACATGTGGGTCCAGTTTATTGAGGCTGAGCACGGTTTATTGGGACACACGGGCCAATGTAGAATCACAGTATGTTTAATCGACAGTTTGACCACTGAAGTGAAACCATGAGCCGCGAGTCCATTTGTCAGAGGAACCTGAACTGGGCCCGGTGTTCCTCCTCCCCAAACCCAGCTCTGATTGATGTCACCTGCGGGGGGGGGGGCTTCCCCGCCGTTCCTCACGCCGCTCGGGGACGGAGCCCCTGCGGTCGGAGCTGCTGGCGTGTGGGCTCGTAAGAGTAATGGTGTGGTCTGGTGTGTGCGGGCCACACGCCGGGATCGCTGCTTACTTTACCCAGGCATTCCAATTGAGCGTGCAAAGTGCTGAGCGGCCAGAAACCACCCGAGCCCTGGTTCTGTGGAAGCGGCCCGCCGAGCCGCTGCCGGCCCCGTTGGGCCGGCGGGAGAGGAGGTCATCCGGCTGGGAGGGAGCGTTCGTGCCACGTACCGGCACCAGTTTGGATTGGACTCTAATCACGGCGTATCCAATTACCCGAGGGTGGAAACGCCGTCGGCCACTGCTTTCCTGCGCGGGCAGTTTTCTGCCATGCGATACCAGCCGCTACGGCCTATCGCCATTATTGATCATGGCCCCGATTCAAGGTCTCTGGGCTAATTAGGCAATTAGAAGTTCATCAGATGCAACGCGTGTGGTTTCTGGAGAGGCCCGGGTCAGAAACAGTGAGTCATGCTGCGGGCGGGCCCTTCAGGGGCTCTTGTGAATGGATTGGGCTGCCTGTGGTTCTCCACTATGGCCTCATGCTTTCTCCTCACCCTCTGTTCGCAGCAAGAGCACCACAGAGGGAGCCTCCTTCCGCGTCTTCCCCGTGAGGAAGTGAGATTCCATTTCAGAGTCCCGCCAGTGGCTGCGGGTCGGAACCACCAGCTATTGGACCGAAGCGTCTTCCTCTGGGCCCTCGGTAACAGACTCGTGGTCCAGTGTTTTCCCTGTTGAACTCCACATACGGATGTTTTAGGCAAACCTAATCTGTGAACACAGAATCTTACGGTACTTTGAACTGCTGGTGCTGGAAGCTTCGAGTTAAACGTGTTTTATCAAAAGGTTTTATGTTTACATTGCCGATCTTATTCTAAGTATACGTTGGTTTCATTACACAGGAATGTATACCGGTCACACTGTATTTAATCATTTTCCACAGAGTATATGATATTTTGTTTTAGAAATACACATTTACGCCTTCCTCTGCTCACGCGTCTGATTTCCTTCTCTAGAAAAGTGTGAAAACCAATCAAAATCTAAGTGCCGAGCACGAGGACTCACTGTTTGGCCACGACAGGAAACATTGAGGCCCCATTTCCTATTTATTGTTGCTTAGCTTTCATCGTTCAGATCCTAAATTCGCCCCGTCCCACCAGACAGATGAATGTGTCACATGCAGAGGGTTTTTGCCGTGTTTTTAGGTGTGTGCACTGTGCAGCCCTTCCTTCAAATGCACAGTTTACCACCAGTGATGGGACCTGGACGGATGGAAAGTGCCGCCCGTGCTTTTTTTCTACCTGATCCACCAACACACGATGCTTTGTATGAAACGTGTTCCTCCCTGCAGTTTTTCTCTCTATTCAGTTTGTCGCTACGCTATCATCTCTATTTGCGGAAGGTTTTTGAAAAGTGACTGTATGGGAAAATGTAAATAGCCTTTGGAATTATTCTCTCTGCATAAGAGTGTGATTTATGTATGAACTTGGTTGTGTTGTTTTTATACAGGTGTAGAATGGATTCTATATTTTGGCACAATTTGGAAATAAAAATATGTTTTACAAATGCTAGCGCGTGTTTCGCTTTGTGTGAGCCGACGTGGGCCCCGGCCCATCGTGAGGTGAACTCCGAGTCATGCGTTGGGGATAAAACGCAGAGCCGGGCCACCCAGAACCGGTCCGTTACCTTTGGACGAGTCTCGCTGACCATGTTTAGACCCTGGCGCCGCTTCCCGCGGACGCACGCAGTTTAAGCGGCGCAGTAAATTGGAGCGATCGCCTTCGCTCAAGGACAACGCCGCCTGATCCGCCAGTGGGTCTCAGCCGGTGGAAAGAGCGGCGCTGAAACAACACACACTGTTCAGCAGGAATTATACGTCTGCTATCGACAAATAGCCGCTTTGCTAAAAGCTATAATACAAATAGATGAAACGCCGGGTGAACTGACGTAACTCAGCTTCAGCAGCAGCAGATGTTCACTTTCACCTGATCCAGAGTTGGCGCGAGCCTCGCTCCTCCTGCTGATCAACAGCTGCATCTGGCTCCTGCATCGTCGAGGGAGGCCGTTACTCACCGTGTAAATCCCCCTGTTGCTCCGAGAACAGGCTCCGTCCAACCTGGAGCTCCCGCTTCCGCGTGTCCCGTATCCGCCGTGCCGCCGTTGCGTCACAGGGGAGTTTTGCTCGTTTGTAACCTGCACAGGTCATGTACAGGATGACGTTCTTCATCAGCGCCTCCTCATCACCGTCACCGCGTTTCCACAGAAGAGAAGCATGTTATAAACGCAACTGATGACTGAGCTGGCGAGAAAGGGCTTGTGGAAACATCGTTCACATAATCCGCCTCAGACCTACAGGAAGAAACTTGAGCACCGCAGAGGTCATAAGTCCAACTGTCCTGAATTATGTGACGGTTGCGAATGTTTTCTGACCGGAGAAACCGTGCAGTGGCGTAGAAGCTAACATGGATCAGCTTTGAATATAGTTCCACTGGTATTAAACCTTCAGAGACCAAGAGGAGATGCGTCTGTGCTGCTCCGTCGTCATCACAACGTGGCACAATTATTGGAAACGCACCAGGATTTGGCAAAAAACCCTCAAACCAGTGATTTTGGGATTAAACTGCAGACGAGGATCACCCAAGTGTCATAAACGATAAAGGCATCATTTCTCTGAACGTCTGATATTTTTACCCAGCTTTGCAAAGTCACAAAGAATCATGGGCGATGACATGTTCACGGACGCTGCCGAACCGCTGCAGCGATGATGCTGTTAAGTAATGTCCCGTATCCGTCCCTGTTGTTTCCACGGCAGCGACTCCCTGGCTCCGCTCCCCGGGGACCGGGTTTGAACCCGGGCCAGGAAGGAGTCCAGCTCAAGCTCAAACAGCACAGAGGCTGTTTGTCAGAGAAGGCGAGCGGGCGACCAGCGCCGACCCGAGCCGGGTCCGCGTCGGGGACCTCAGAACCCCCACGCCCCCCCCCCCCCCCGTGACGCACTGTTCTGGGAAGCGCGTGATGCAGAGTCATGGCTCAGACGCTCCTACGTCTCACCGGGCCCAGTGAGGAGCTCCATACAGGCAGTGGCTCATGTTTAGTCTGCGTCTGCTTATTTGCGGTGATAAACATGATTGAGATGCGTAGGAATTCCTACACGCTGTAAAATCCTACCCAAAACACACAACACATTGAACCTGAGCCCGTAGAAATGTTTTCTGGGGAGACACCGAACACAGAGAGCAGCGGTTTTTCCACTTTTGCTGCTCCCTCTGACAGACTCATAAATGATGGTGGAGGACCTCATTCTCTCCTCCACAAAACTTTCACCAGAGGCTTCGCTCGACGTTTGGCTGCAGCGCCGTTACATAAACCTGCTGTCGGTGGATCAGTCTAATCGCGCACAGCGCCGCTACCCACGCGCACAGGCCGCGCTTTGTTTCCGGGGGCCGCTCGGACGAGCCGACGCGTCGTCGCGCGCTGCTAATGGCCGGCGGCTCCTTTGATGCCGCGCCTCCTCCGGCCGCTCTTTCAGTCCGGTGAGCACATGAAGCTGATGGTCGGTGGAGGAGTTTCACACGCGGTGGGAGGAGCGAAACGCGGCTGCCGCGATTGTCCGCGGGCGGTGAAGCGCGGAGGGGCCGCAGCCCCGTGATGTGCGGCCGCGGGTCAGAGCCCTCGGCCCGCTCGCTGATGGAGCCGGCCCGGTCGGGCTCGGGCGCAGGTCCGCGGCTGCAGCTGCGTGGACACGGCGCGGTGCCAGCGCCGCGTCAGGGAACGGCTTCTCACGGCGACATCAATCCCCTCAGGCCGCTTTTCCCATGTTGCTGATGGCACTGGGTCCTCGTGCCAAGACAAATGTCAGGCGAGGCTTCGGCTCCTGCTCGCGGCAGCCAGTTTGTTTTACTGAACTCTAGAACCCCCCTCTTCAACCCTCTGATTTGGAGGCGGCACAGGTTCTGGGAAAAGGTTCGGTTCCCAGGGAGAGGTCATGTTGAGATGGGCTTTCTGGACTCGCTGCAGCTCTGAGCGTCACACGCAGCAGAAAAATATCATAGTTTCATTGAAAATCAATTTATTAAGAACCTCTGATTTTATCTCTTTTATCTTTATTTTCGCTCAAAATGTGAAAGACTCCAGAACCAGGCGCGTCGCTCACGTGGCCCAGTCTTCCTTTATAAGGCCGGCTGTGACCTTCCACTCAGGCAGCTGCGATAAACGCACCACGTGTTTGCTTTATTCGGCGCAATTATGCACATTTTTGTACGAACAGCTTTCACGCGGCAGGGTTGTTTCTCTAACTGTGTCTGGACTTCATTTAACGTGACTGTTTCTTGTTAGGAACCGCGTCCAGCGCGTTATCAGCGTAGATAACGCGGGCCAGAAATGTTTCTCTGTTTCCATTCTGTAACTTGTAGCCGCTACATTAATTATGACGGGGGGGGTGGAGGGGTTTAAAATGCTTCTATTTGCGATCAGATTCAGACGAGCGCCAAAAAAGAAAATCCGCTGTCTTGGTCTCTGTGAGAAGCATCAATTATAATTGGGGAGTGGCGGCTCTTTGACGTCGGCTCTAACCAGCCTACTCGCCCGCTGCGGCGTTGTCTGTTTGGGGTGAGCGGGGACGAGATGAGACCGCTGACTGGAGCGGGAAGTCCTCCTGACGCACATCGGCTCCACGCGCGCCAACGGAGGCGCATTCAGCCAAGGCACTTTTCCTGAAACCCTGTCTGAGCGAGCGGCCGCCTCCAGACCGCGGCCGTCGCCGTGGACCCATCCATCAGGCCCACGGCGTCCATCATGTTCCGTCAAACGGACGGCGTCCATCATCGCGCTGCTCCACGCGCTCCTGAAGGAGACGGAGACCCACGTGGCCGCTGTTTACACTCCAGCGCATTTATCCGCATCTTTATTAAAGGGTCTCTGAAGCTGTTGTGTAACATACAAGTGACTGAAATTTACTGCAACGTGTATTTGTTTTTACTTGCTCCGGGTGTTAGGGGCTCTTTCCCGCCAGGAGTAAACCACGTGATGCTGCGGAACCGCCAGAACAAAAGTTACAGCATGTTCAGAAACACGGCGAGAAGTGTGACGCACAAAACTAAGAAGCGGTACCAGGTCCAACCCAAATACAGTAGTTGTAAAAGAAGAATGCGTCGAACCACAAGAAAACACGGCTTTAAAGCCTGAGTGAACATGGCTCGCTTTGACAGGGTGAGCGTCTGGACGGTCGGGGCCCACGTGGAAAAACATCTCGCTGACGTGGAAAGTTTCGCTCCACGGTGGAGACGAAACGTCGCGTCAAACACGCGCAAGCTGCGAAAACGACAGACGATATACAGAAACCGGCGATCCGTCCCAGTCCCGGTCCGCTGACAGAGTCCAGTCGCCCTCACGCGAGCTCCGCACGTGGAACATTGGCCGCTTACACGCCACTCGCGTGACTGGAAACCGATCGGTCCTCAGAAGGACGCGTCAGAACCACGGTGACATGACAGCAAGTCAGTCACACCGTGTCATCTCGAAGGAAGCCCCTGCTGGAAGCCACGCAGGAGGAGACGCAGGCTGTGGCCGTGACGCGACCG
The DNA here is from genome assembly GCF_900634795.4 of Betta splendens. Taxonomy (NCBI): domain Eukaryota; kingdom Metazoa; phylum Chordata; class Actinopteri; order Anabantiformes; family Osphronemidae; genus Betta; species Betta splendens. The sequence continues at coordinate 14,573,889 of NC_040883.2, forward strand.
TGCTCCGACTTACGGGACTAATTGCGCTGGCAGAACAGCTTGCACACACTAGAATATTCAGCTCCATAAAGACCACGTCTCACGAAGAGAAGATGACAAGTGCCTGTTTCACCATAAGTGGAAAAACCCGGAGTGGAGCGCGTTGTGCTGAGGCTCGGTCCCACCGGAGCGACCGCTCCCCCACGTCACGCCGACCTCCGGTCCGCTGCCAAGATCCACCATCACGGCCCCAAAGTCTCCAGAGTCTCCAGAGTCTGTGTGTGCGTGTGTGTGGGGGGGGGGGGCTGCGGGGATTCTTAGAGAGTATTCACGCAGCGCACCTGTCAGCAAACACAGCTGTTCCACGCGTCCCCACCTCACCCCTCGCTGGCTCGGCCGGTTTACCCAGAATTCCCAGCGGTGGATCTAAAGGTTCTGTGATGCATCTCATTTCAGGAGTATTAACAATTTATTAGGAATAAAAGTAAAACTATAAACGTTCTGGGGCTTTTAAAATCAGTTTTATGAAGGAATTTCACATTGTGTCCATCCAGTGGGACCAGAATCAGGGATTTCTTTCACTACGATCTTTTTTACGCCACAATTTAATGCTTGGATCAAATGGCATCAGGTCCGAGTGCTCGAAGGACACGCACACACTTTTCCATCAGTTCAGAGAACATTACATTTGGTTACTGACCTCCACCATTAGCCTGTTTGTTCACTCTAACACCCACTGATTTACATCACTGGGAGGAGGAGAGATGGAGACGACCACGTTTAAATCCAATGTTTAACCACCAGCATTTGTTTTGCATCAGGACCTGGTCAGTCTAATTAGTCTCTTGTTGAAACTAGAAGTTCTGTGGCACGAGAACATGGAGAGAGATTTATATTTCCCATGTTCCCTGAAGGGACCACACAAGACTCTTGAAGCAAAGAGGGCCTCTCATCAAAGGATGCTCAAGAACTGTATACTGAAGATAAGGTGGCACTGGGTCCATATTGTCTGTGCAGCTTTAGCAAGGACGGCACTTTATACAGAACCCAGCGCTTTCTGAAGCCCGCCTTCGTCCAGACGTCCCAGGTTCTGTCCGTCTCCACCGCTTAAACGCTGATTTATTGGACAGCGCACTTAAGTTCCTGAAAGCGCTTGAAGCCGACGTTGTTTTTGTTCTTGTCCTGGTTAAGTCTACAAGTCTGCAAACAATAAGGACCCATTCCAGTGTTTAATGCACCTTCCCTTTGTTTGGATTTACATTCGGGAGTAAAAAACGGCCACGTGTTCTCTGAACGCAGATGATTTGTTGGAACTGGCGGCAGATCTTATTCCCATCTTCTTGCCAGTCATTCCTTATACTTCAAAAAGCTGGTACTGCTACAGTAACTGTCCCGGCTCAAACGCCTTCATTTGGACTTATTTTTATTTATGAACACTAGAACTTGATTTAAACATGAGCCATAAAGTCATTATGTTGATAGGATTCATAAAAGTTTTAATGTAAGTTCAATCTTACCAATAAAATCAAATCAAAGCAAATAATGTTCCACTTAAAGTTTCCCTTTAAACCGAACGACTCTCGCGTCATGTGATATTTATGGAGCAGTATCACTTCCACAGGGAAATAGGAGATGGAAATTTGGTTTTAAAGCCTCTTACGTGGTGTTTTGAGTCTGAACTAGCGACAAGGTGCGCTGCGCTGCTGTCGCTGAAATACTTTCCACTGTTATTTCGAATCCATGCTTCTCTGTGAGTCTCTGTGACCACAACATGTTGATCTTCTATTTATAACGCGTTTAGAAGGAAATGCTCTGCAAATGTCTGCGCTCATCACTGGCTGCTTGTGATGTCAGGTTCAAAACACAGACAAGTTAGATTGTCATGATTTTTGTCTGCTATTTTTAGAGCTCCTCCAACGTTTCTGTCGTCCTATAATTAAAGAGCAGTGACGCCGCGTCCTCCAGAGGAGCGGAACAAGCAGGAGCGGAGCATTTACACTGTGATCTGTGGAGGTCACAGCTGCTCTGTGATTGGACGAGTGTCACTGACAGCTGAGAGTGCGTCTTTAACAGATCAATAGAGCCCCTGGGACGGAAAGCCACGTCACAGCAGTGTCGCCGTGGAGTCGAAGAGTGGAACCCGAGCTCGACAAGGAGCCACGCTAAGAGCATCATTAATTGTCTGAGTGTGAGCACGAGTGGTGGAAGTGAGAGCGTCCTGTCCTGTGATCTGAGGACGGTCACAGTACAACAAAACAGTCTTCATTTTACAGTAAAGCACCGCTGAGTGCAGACGCACTGGCAGACGTCCGGCCGAGACGTACATTATATTTATTTACACTCGTTCCCTCAAAGTCGTTTCCTGGGGCTGCCCTTTAAATCTCTTCTCTAATTAAGCCCAAATGACACATAAAACCATTGTCTGCTGATTTAAAGGAGCGTAAAGCTGTTCACAGCAGGAGCGGCACACTCTTCCAGCCCCGCGTTTCTCTCCAAGTTTCCTCCCACCACCAGTGAAGGCCTCAGCAGATCCACACGCAGCGCGGCTTCGTGGAGCCCAAACGCGCCGGCGCGACGTGCGCTGACCCGGTCCGCCTTACGCAGTTCTGTGCAGCACACGGTGTCAGGAAAAGGTAAACGTTTCCTCTGGACTTCCACCATCTGTGAAAGGAGCACATCAGCGCTAAGCAGACCTGATGTCTGTGATATACGAGTATTTTCTTTTTTAGGAAAACACCCCTCCAGCTCCTCAGAAGCGAGGATTTCACAGCCAGCGCGCTGTTTAGATTATAGCCACTGTTGTGGATATGGTTGCCAACGGCTTCGGGGGAGAACAAACGACTAATGTTGCTCTGTGTTGTTGTAAAGGTTCGGTAATTATGTGAAAACAAGCAAAGAAGCCAGAAAGAGAAAAGGCTTCATTATACAGGCTGTACATTTTACACTGAGCCATCGCAGCCTCCAGAACCTCTGCGTTCATCTCATCTGGACCTCGTGCCCCCTGTGATCCAGGTGGAAACCATAAAATGAAGACATACTCATGGCCCGTCAACGACCAGCACCGAGGATCCTGAACGAGCCTTTGCCGCCCCCTGCTGGCGAATGTTGGCTACTACACCCACTCTTTAATTTAATGACAGACAAGCAGCTGTTAAGTGTTCGCCGCGGTCAAGTGCGCGTGTACGCTTCCACGTGGTTTCTGCCGTGTCTTTGTCCACGCTGCGGCTCCGTTGACGGGACCAGGTGCCTCTGGCGTGTGCGGGGCATCGCCTCAGTGCCAGTCAGCGTGTGCCGCGGGGAAGCTGTTCGGCAGAGCTGCGTGGGACAGGAAACACCGCGTTTGGCGCACGAACGACCGGAAGCGCTGACGTGCTGAGGACATGCGTGATGACATAAACCCTGTGGCGGCTCGACCCGTGAAGACTTACACGCTGGAACATGAGAAATGACGGAGGTGAAGCTGACAGGGGAGACGCTTTGTTGGTTCTGGAAGCTGTCGCCTGGAGGAAGAGGAGAGACTGGAGCAGAAAGCAGCAGTGAGACGGCCATCATCCATTCATTCATTCATTCATTCATTCATTCATTCATTCATTCATCCATTCATCCATCCATCCGTTCATTCGTTCACGGCGTGGTGAATACCGTCCCCCACCTGCACGCAGCCTCTGCTCCGCAGCGCCCCCCTCCCCCAGCAGCATCTCCTGCAGCAGGCTGTCCACGCGCGCCTCCCCCAGCAGCTGCGCGAGGTGCAGCGTCTCCACCATCTGCCACGCCACGCTCTGCAGCGGCGGCAGGATGAGCAGCAGCTCCCCGAACCGCCCCCGCTGCTCACACGTGGCCTCCTCCAGGAGCAGGTGGGCCTGGAGGCGCAGGTGCCGAACCACCTGTGGACGCTCCAGACCCGGGCAGTCTGCGGGACGAGGCGGGCGGTAAACTGTATGCGGGAAAAAAAACCACACCCACGAGACGAGCTGCTCTGACCTGGAGCGAAGAAGACGATGGTTCTGAGGCAGGCGAACTCCCTGTCGGTGATCTCCAGCTCTCTGAAGGGTTTGACCAGCTCCTCCTGGACCCTGAACGCCACACGGGACACCTCCACGCCTCTGGGCGGGATCACGAAGTTGTTTCCTGCTCCACGCGCAAACACGCGACGAAGTTCAGCCTAATTGTGGTAGATTCGGGGATCATTCGTCACCACTCATTCATTCACTCATTCATTCATTCACTCAGTCCCACCCAGCAGGATGACGCTGTCGTACGGCACGGAGCGTCTCGCCGCCCCCAGGATGAGCTGCTCCGCGGAGTGGGACCGCAGCAGCGTCACCTGCAAACACACGCAGAGATCACGCGGGGCGCCCACCGCCACCGCCACCGCGGGGCGCACGCGCACCGCGCGGCCGTACCCTGTCGTCCACGGAGAGGCTGCAGAACTCCGGGATGTGTTTGGCCCACTCCACCAGCAGGAGGAGTTGGTGCTTCATGGACTCGAACACGTCGCCCACGCGGGCCGTCCTCCTGGCGTCGTCTCCGCTGGGCGACAGCAGCGCCGGGACCTGAGGGCGGCGGAGTTTAAGCAGGAGGGACGCGCGGCTCGTTTAGCGGTGTCATGCACGCGCGCGTCGTCCCGTGGGTGGTACCTGCTGCACGCCGGCCTCCGCCCGCAGCAGCACGCTGATGGACAGGGTGCCCGCCGCCGCCGCCGCCGCCGGGCCCCTGGCTCTGGGGCTGGTGATGCAGTCCCTCTCGTTCTGAACGGCTGGACGGTAGAGAGAGGAAAGAGCCGTCAGGGGCGTTTGTGCGTGTTTTCGATACTTACCTCGGCTGCAAACATGTTTTGAAAGAAAATATTGTGTTTGACTCCACAGGGTCCCTCTGTCCTGCGTGACACTGAAGCTGCTGTTCACAGAGAGACCTCGGTACAAACTAGAAGCCTCCTCATGAAATGAGGAGGCAAAACGAAATTAAAATAAATAATGTGACTATTGTAGATGCTGCTCTGCATCCTGACGGGCCGTTTAATAATAATGCTGATGTTGACAGCTGCCTCATAAATTTGCGTAGATCAAACTCGAAAGGCGAGTGTGGGTGGATGCGTGGGCGCGTGACGGCGCGGAGGAGACGTCGTCGCGTGCTGATGACCTCGCCGCCAGATTCATCAGGAGCGGAGCAGTCTCCGCGGCCTCCGATTGATTCCAGCCCAAAGTCAGACAACGGCACCGCGCGTCGGGGTAATCAGTCATCGGCGCCGTCCCCTCAGCGTCCAATCAGCGCTAATCAACCGGGAGCTCCGTCCCGTCCTGCATCACAATGACTCCGCGGAGCCACTTACAGGTCGAACGTGAAGAGTCCGGCTGCTGCTCGAGGAGTCGTGTGTCTGGCTCAGTTTGCGGGTCATATTACAGCACGTGGGCGACGGGTCCCGGCCTTCACCTCGAGGGCCGCTGAGCAACATCTGTCCAGAAATCCGCAGAGCAAATATTTCCCCGCGCTCCGCCACGTTAATTATTCATGGAGAGAGGACGATCACGTCTCTCTCTCTCTCTCTCTCTCTCTCTCTCTCTCTCTCTCTCTCTGACCCCGAGCTTTGGCTCGTGCGCACCTGGCGCATTAAAAACCCAGCATCTGCAGCAGCTGTGACCTCGTGACACGTGTAACGGGCTCTCCGCTCACCTTCCTTTCTCATTCCAGCCTTGAAGCACTTTTGCAGCCTGCAGTAACGACACTGGTTCCGCTTGTCTTTGTCCACGACGCACTGCCTGTTGAACCTGAAGCAGAGTTCCCTTCACTCAGGCAAACACGGCAGCATGTGACGATCATTGCCGTCCTCGTGCTGTGACGGGTGACGCCTCGTGGACGTGACCCGCGACGGAACTCACCGGCAGTTGTACGCGTGGCTGCTGCGGACGCTCCTGCGGAAGAAGCCCTTGCAGCCGTCGCAGCTGGACGCCCCGTAGTGTTTCCCCGTGGCTCTGTCCGCGCAGATTGAGCAGCGAGTCCTGCACGCGCCCGGCGGAGACGGCGACGAGGCGGCGGCGGCCGACGCGTCTGTCAATCAGAAGGCGCACGCGCCAACTTTTAGCGCACCGATCAAACAGACGGGGCGTGGAGGGGACCGGGGGTCCCCGTGACCTTTTATTTATTTAATGTAACGAGCCCCACGAGCATCAGCTTTGTTAAGAGCAGGCCGACAATAATTCATGACCTCCACCGGCGCAATGAGCCACGCACGTCCACGCTTTTTTCACCCTGTCAACAGTGAGAGCTCTAACGAGGAAAAACGCCTGCTCAGATGGAGTCAATTGGGAGATTAGAGCACATTTGTCTGCGGCTGACGAGCGTTGCAGAGGAAACCAGGCTCCCACCGTACCTGCGGCGCTGCTTCGCAGGGGAATCACCACCATGTCGTTCAGACGCCCGACGTCAGCGCTGCAGCGGCTGCGCTCCAGTCTAAGGATGGTCCCAGTCAGCTTCATGCTGCTTCTTCTCTGTCTCAGGCCTCGCTCTCCCTCCTCTTCCTCCTCTTCCTCCTGGTGTCTGCCGCCGCTCACTGACTTTTGAAATTTGGCCCACTGTCCGTTTGCCCGCTCCTTATCGGTAAAGCATATAAAGGGGAGAGTTCAAACAAACACAACTCACCACGAGGGCCGATAACGGAGAAAACCTGGGACGCGCGTGTTCCGATACACTGTTGATTAGTTAACTTCATTAGGAAAATAAATGTCATCAACAGAGGAGCAATCAATCCGGTCAGAGACCAGCCCAAAGGTTGCGTGCTGGGATGTCTTTTATTGGATTTTTTACGGAAAATTTACATGTGTTCTCTTACGGTGGACAATCAATAAGGCACAAAAGAGTGATAGCATGAACAAACAGGGAGGGAGACTGTCATGGATGGAGCCTGATTAACCTTTGCTTTTAACCTTTTTCTGCATTGGTGACATTTGTTTGAAGCCTCTTGTTTGTCTCCGTTGCATAGACGGAGCGTTTTACGTTATCGACACCGTTGGACTTCACGTCTTTCTTCAACTCAGTAACATGCCGTCGTCTCTCCAGCTCCGGGTGTGCGGTAGTCGGCTCTGTTGCCTCACCGTTGCGTGATCTGTGTGTGTCTGGCGTTCTCCAGGTGTGTGCAGGTGCTTTGGGGTGAAGTATTGACTATAAATTACCTTCAGGTTTGAATGCTTGTTTGCCTCCGTAGTCTGAATATGTGATGGGCTGACGTGTCCAGGCTGCTGGGGGGCAACGCAAGATGCTGGTTTGATTCCAAGGCCGTCCAGGGTGGATCCCACAACACCACCATCACTACCTCCACTGCCTTGATTTCCATATGAGCATTATTAAACAGATGAACGTAGTTTGGGGAGTCTTGTTTACAGAAGTTGGAGGTTTGATAAAATAAAAGACAGGGATAAAGGTGAACATGCCCCCCCCCCTTTTTTTATCAAATTATAACAAATTATATGTCAGACCACATATGAGCTTTTTCAGTGGTGACATCCATCACACTTTGGTATAATGGGATTTCCTGAGTGAGTAGCACTCCTTCTTTCCTTGAATGTCATGCTAGGCCGCAGGTCAGACCTCCCCTGGCTGGGGCTCTCACGCTCCGACTTGGTTTAAATGATTGATAGATTATAAAAATCTCCAAGTCGTAACAGGACTGCAGAATAAGCTCCTCTGCTCTTGGAGATTATATCGGAGGAGGCTTAAGAAGGAACCGTGATGAATTGCAGCAGATGTTTGTGTATGGCATGTGAATTAAGACATTCTAAATGCTAACAGGAGCGTTTGGCTTCAAATATCACAAACTCTTATTTAAATGTGTAATTAAAAACGTCCTGTGATCAAAATAATCACATATTATAACAAACATATTTAGTTTTATTCAGTTGTATGCAAATCTAAATTTACTAGATAAAAATCATTCAGGACAATAGACAGGACAATGCTCTATGTGTCCACTAGGGGGAGACAGAGTACACTACATCCGTCTCAACCTTGGTTCGTTAGGGAACCAAGACTTACAAAGATACCACAGTTTGAGGTCAGTTCCAAGAGACCGCTATACTTATAAACACTTTACAAATTTTCATTCAAATCATTTAATATCCGCATGTGTCCAAATCACCATGTGTGTTTATGCCCATTATGAGCCAACTGATTCCGAGCATTCCCAGTGGTTACAGCATGTGCAAAAGTGCCAGAAATCCTGTTTTCTTCTTTGACTAATTTACATTACATGAGCATCATTATTGCTGTTATGATTATTGCCCACTGCATGCCCAGCACGTGTACCGTAGTGCTACCTAAAGATCACCAGAGATATTGTTTCATTTTCGACATTTTAATGAGGGCCAACGGGGGCAAACCTTGACCTACAATCACATGGTCAGACGTTCTTGGCTGTTTCCCTTCACATTCACTCTTTTAATGCTTTGTAGGTCAGCTAATAAAGGTTTTATGTTATATTCTAATCAGTGTATTTCATAATTTCCACCAACACCTCACAGTATTGCACGCAGTCAACGTTTTTCACTCAGTTATGTCTAACTCTGACTAGGAAGTAAAAATAATTATAGCAAACATACAGTTAAGTTTCACCATTATTGTCTTGAGGATATGTGACATAGTTTTGATTAATTGAAATGCACTGTATTAACTCTAATGGAATGTGCTGATAGACATAATGACTGAGGAACACAACAGAGTTTGAAAAAGGAAAAGGCTTTAGTTCATAAACCAAGCAAACTGTAATAACTTACCACTTTGTACCACCGGCGCTGTCTCTGGACCTGTAGTACTGCCTTCAACCAGTTTCTGGTTTCTGAACAACTCCACATGCGATCCTTCCTCACAATTATTTATACTTTTCCAAAATTACAATAGACATAATCCTACTTGCTTGTCACGTTAAGTGCATGTAGCAGTAAAATTGCAAATGAAAGAATTGAAATATTTTGAAATGTTTGCTACTAATAGTTCAGATAAGAACATTTTCTGTGGCGCTCTCTCCAGGCCCAGCCAGGTGTGATGCATTCTTTCCTATGAAGTTGACTCATATGTCTAGATCTGTAATCTCCACCCGAATATCAACGCTGATAAACTCCGAAAGATTAATATGATGTAGAGTTCATTCAAAAAAAAAAAATGAAAGCACAGATTTTGGATTTTCATTCCAAAAACTGGTGGGAAAGTAAACAAAGCAGCAAAAATTGGTCATAAAAGCATTGCAAGCACATGATTTAGTGGGGCGATAAAGAGCGGAAAGGTGGCCATTCATCACAGAGGCGAGCTCACCAGGAGCGGCCTGTCACAGACACCAGCAGGTCTGGGAGGTTCTGTGAGAAACAACAAGAGAGCAGAGGACGCCTCCACACGCCCCTGCCACCGGTCCGCTGCGACGTCTTTTCCATCTGCACGTTTAGTCTTAGCTGCTCTGCACATCCATTGTCACACAAGTGTTGGAGGGGAGGATGGATGTCGTCAACGGCAAAGTGGAGGAGCGCACCTCACATGGTTTAGAGCTGAAGCAGCAGAGCAAAGGGCGTGACCTTCCTTAAAATAATGGAAACCATCTCATAAAGTTAAACTACAAGCAAAGCATGAACTACACACAGAAAGTACATTTGCTAACCATGTGTATTTTTTATTTTAATTAGTTTTATCCATTTAAACACTGTAAATTACTTCTAATCTGTAAACCACCAAATGACGTCATTTAACTTTATTCTATTGAAGTTAACAAGCAGTGACGTCACTTCCGGTCACTACCTTTAGCTTAATTGATAATTAAACCTAATTACTGGGCAGCAGGAGCGAAAGGGGATGCGCTTACTTTCTTCTGCAAATGTCTTCGAGAAACGGTGAGTGTTGGAGAAGTCCGTGGTTGAGTTTTCCACGCTCTAAACGGGAGTTTACTTTTAAAACGGAGGCTAAGTTTGAAGCTAGCTTGTTTGGCGCTGCAGCGATGAACTCAGTTCTTCGTGACGTTAGGACAAACGTGCATTTTCGTGAATAAATATTGTAGTTTCCCACAGCGTGAGGGCGAATATTGAAATGTCTTTGTCTAATTACCGTTTTAATAAACCACAATTGTTTTTTTTTATTGTGAGTTCAATAAATAAAGAACAGTAAGTCCTTCTTTTTCCTTAGAGGCCGTTTGTTCAGTGAATAACTGAACATTGAATAATTGTTTGAATAATTTGAATAATTTCTTTGAATAATTTCCTGTTAACTGGTTGAAATATTAATTTAATAATTGACCCACACGGCACAACTTTGGGCGTTGTGTGTTGCTCAAAGGCACTCAGGAGTTGACTGACGAACCAGAAACCCTGTAGGTGAACGACTCCTCCACGTGCGCTGTATTTAGGTGGAGTTCTACTCCGTTTATCAGTAACTACAACTGGTTGAAGCTGCTTTCCGCTGGCTTTTGACGGTGACGCTGTTGTAACCTGGCGACTGTGATAGTCGGCGCTATTAAGGCGATTATGCCCTTATGTAAAACCCTTTCATGTCAGGGTCACAGGGTCACCATTGAATGTGTGTGAGTGCTATGTTATTGATTAAGTAAGCTGAGATGTGGCCTGAGCAGAGTATCGTTTGCTCCAGAACCTCCTGTGCCTCCGTCTTTGTCAGATTGAATCTTCGCATGGCCTCAAAGGATGCTTTCATATGCCACCCATCTTTTTAAAGGACTTTTTTGTTATGTAAACAGGAACCTCAACATCCTTTCAAATTGTTGGTGTTAGGGTTTAATCATGCTTTGAAGCCGTCTTTTTAGCATATTTGCAGTGTCAGTGTAGAAAATGTGATTTGATAACTAAGAACTAAAGGAATCTGTATCATTTTTCTTTGGCTTGTTTTTTTTTAAAGTTTTCGAGGTCAGAATGTGTCCACGACTGCGAATAAAAGACAAACATTTAGTGTACTATGAAAAAACCCCCAAAACCTCCCTTTCTTCAAGGTCCAATGTGAACAAGCATTTTAATTAAAACCACTTGTTCCCAAACCTGTACTTAATGTTTCCCATTAGTCATGTTTGAGGGATTTCAGACAGCACCAATGAAAGTCAGAGATTAAATGGCAAATGCAGATGTGTGAACAATGTGGCTTGTTTTATAGCCATCACAGCTGTTTAATAGTTTGCGGAATTTACTAGGATTGACACGGTTGCAAATAAAGATGAGGTTCTTTGGGAAGAGGCAAATCTGAAAGGGTTTTTGGTTGCAGGTCATTTACTGTAACTCGAAGAAGAAAAGTTTTATCCTTTTTATCACATTATTAGTGTTGCCCAGTAACACATAGCTATGAAATCGCTGAAGTAATCTACATTTTTTTCAATAGTGTCTTTATTATAACAGGATATGGCTTTGTATTATTTTACAATGTACACTGAATAAGATCAGAGTTATCCTGACACCAGAGGTACATGTTTGCTCAATAGCACTTTGACTTGATCGACTGGTTAGTTAATTACTTTCACGTGGTTTGCGAGCATGCTAATAATGGCCGCTATCAGGTGTAATATTCTTTAGTTGATTTGTATCCATTGTGAGTTGTTAGTGACCCTTGCTCCCGGGTTAGAACCTCTGTCAGTCATGGCTCTTACAGCTCCTTCCTCAAATGTTCTCAAATGTCTGAGGACAGAAAAAAAGGGCAGACTGGATAGCCTCTGCCCCTTCCTCATTTCCTAGTGCCCTCTCCTCAAATATCATATGCACACATGCTGGACCTGGCAGGGTGTGTGTTTTTGAAAAGGTATGCCTTAATTAGAGTTTACATGACGTGCACCTTAGGGATATTTTAAATATGTACTCCTTATTTAATCTTTTAAAAATCTTTTGTTTTTGAGGTCAGTATTTTTAAAATGCAACAAATAATGAATTGAGATTACAAGAAGTGATGGAAGACCAGTTCTTTTATATACTGCATGTAGTACTGGAGGAAATGAAGGCAGTGATCAGGGATGAGTTTGGCTGTGGGCCCAGTATGATTATTAGGAATGGCTACCGATAACAGTGTACACTGTATAAATAAAATCATGCCATTGACGTTTATAATCAGATCTCTTCTTTCCTCCTCTTACTGCTTGTGCATTAGCGCCCTGTCTGCTCCCCAGCAGATGGTCCGAGGGAAGAAGATGGAGAGGAAAAAAAAAAGAAGATAAATGACTGCGTGCAAGAGTTTCAAAATAGGTATGGTGTTTTTTTTCAAGATCTTGGCATATTTATGGGGCATTACTGTAGGAGGGAGTCATTTTAATGTTTTTGTGCAAAGCACACATTGTTCAGATCAAGCTTACAAAAAGATGAAGGCACAGCCATGTGATTGTGACCTTGCAGCTGAGGGGCCGAGCTCCATGAGGCCAATGGGATTCAGCACTTGTGAGCTCCACACAATTAATAATGGAAGCAGGTTAGGAAAATAAAAGAATATAGAAACATTACTCGTCCTAAAGGGTTGTGTTAAACAGCCTACAGCGTCGCACAATACTGAACTGGAAAGGCATGGTATGAGGCAATTGCTTAGTCTATGAAAACACTTGTGCAGTAAAAGGAGAGAGAACCGACCTTCGTCAGTCATGTGCTCCTGCTATTCCTGCTGGACTCACTAAAGATGTTTTATGCTTCATTGTGAATGTGGTCTGCTATGATCATATTCCACATGCCCGCATCATCATAATTACATTAACATAAATAATATTAACCCTATTCTAAAGTGTATACATAAAAATGCTTTAAGACTTGAAGCTGTTGTGAAGGTTAGATACTTGATGCATCGATCTACTGTAAAACAGTTTAACCTTAAAAAAATATGTCTGTGATTCACAAACAAAGCAATAACCCCATGCAGTTTTTAAAAAGCATTTAAACGCCACAGGTTACTGTTCCACTTTAGACTATAATTCAAATGTCATGTTGAATTATTTTGCCTCTTTTCAAATGATGCCATGTTATACAATATCTGTGTGAATGCTAATATGGGCAGCTAGAGGCCTGCATTCTCCTGACTATAGAAATGCAGCCACTGACTCTTGGGGCTGAGTCAGATGAAAACGTAGCGTGCTTTTACTCTGCTTGGCCAAATGTGAAATAAATAAAAAGAAAGGAAAATGGCTGCTCTCTTGCCTGTACCCTTGGTCCCTTGCTCTTTGTTAAAACCATATCTCTGCTGCTCCATTGCCCCCAGCTACATTAAATCCCATTAAATTCACCTTCATTAAAGCAGTCCTCTCTACTCCTTGCAGCGATCCTGGTGCGGGCCTCTCAAGGACAGAGCAGTAATGAGGGTGGACTGGATTTAACCTTGAAGAGTACAGGTTTTCATTTCCAAATCAATAACTTATGGTTCAAAACTGCCACTAAATCCAGGCTATAATTTTCAAGCATTAATTGTGTGGATTATGTTTCTCCAGCACTGAAAAGGTATTTAACTTCAAGCTGCAGAGTAGATACAGCGTTTACTATTATTTCTCCTACAATAAGAATTGACAGCTTGCACATTTTTCTGTATTGAGGAGTTTTGTTTGTGTGCACTGCAGCACAGATGGGATAGCTTAAGGAGATTGCATTTCAAACAGTCTGTGTAAGTAATTAGGTTGTTTTTCTACAGTCAAACCAAAGGGCAGTAGGCTGGAATTTCTCTTTCTCCTATACAGTGTTGCTGTACAGTGTCATCATTCACTCTAAAGACGTAGAAATGTAAGAAACCTCATTCCCAGTTGTGTAAGGTTGGTTGTAGCAGCTAGCTTCTTTCAGAAGAAGTTGAATTATGAATGGAAAATTAAAACTAGAGTGATAGACAGACAGTAAGGACAAGAGGGGGAAGAAAATTGCCTGACCCACAGTACAGTAGTGAAATTGTTTCAACTCCTGTCATTTTGCACATTTTACTGGGACATTCTCCTTAGTGGGGCTCGCCATCATTGTCATGTGATTGTATGGAAAGCATTAACTTGTCCTGCGGTGATAATTTCTGCCCGACATGTTCATAATATGAAATATTGGATCTTTTCATAAAACGGGGAGGGCTGTGGTGATCACTGGAGCTTAATTTTTTAATCAACTTCTCTCTTAAATGAAGCTTTATTAAATTACAAAGCTCACACATTGGGAGAAGGACAAAGGCAGAGATGGGCCGGTGTAAAAAAGAGCTTTGTCGGATAATTAAATAAAATTAATAAAAAAAAAAAAAAACCCTCTCCGCTGGCATAGAGAGAGGAGAATGGGAGAGAAAAGAAGCCTGGTAGTCATTTTCATGCACTGCATTTTTTCATGTATTCTCATTAGGTTTACAGGAAATTTAACACATGGAATTGTGAAAAGATGAAAATAATCCAAAGATGGATAATAGCAAATGGGCACACAGTTGCATTCAGTATATTCACATTTTCATTCATGCACAGTATAAACAAATAAATATGCCTTTTGTAGCTGCTGGACAAAGATCTGACAATGTGGTGAAGTTGTGGCAGCTCTGGCTGAGCTTTACAGTCAAACAGTACACTCAAAGTTCAGTTTTTCCAGTGAGTCTGTATTTGTTACTGTTAACAGAACCCATGAAAAGACGACAAAGCAAATATTGCTCGACTGACTGCCTGTGTGTTCATTATCCTAAACATCTGCCCCTGAGGGTCATGGTGGAGCTGGGGCTTTGGTTCACAGGCAGGGTCCCCCCGGACAGGTCACCAGTCTATGATAGAGCAATGTCCCCCTTCACAAGAGTTCCTGCTTTGCTCTTTGTCAGAATCAGTGCAATATTCCTTGCTAGTTGCCAATGATATTAAATAGTTCCTCATTTTATTTTATATTTTGTGTCCAGTGGCACCACGTGACATACAAGAATTACTGCTTTTCTTTGAGCATCTTTCTAAAGTTGCTGTGCAGTTTTGTGCTTTGTATAGTATGACTGGTCCTCTTGCCTTATTTTACTGTTGTCTTTTTATATATTTGGCTCAGCTGTCCTTGAGGGCCTTCTCATTACCTATAGACAGTATACCCTCATGTACTATAGCTACAGTGCTGTACCTACCTGTAGTGTGCTACATTCCAAAGCCGGATATCTAATGTCACTCTCACAATCTCTGGCTGGACTTCAAAGCTGAATGTAGGGTAAAATCATATTTCAGCACCTAATGTTGAGCTTATAGTCACCGCAGAGCGTGTAGTTGAGCTAATTCAGTTAGCCCAAACCTCCTACAGCCAAGTCTCAGAAGTTTCACACTCGCGCCGGTATGTTGTGAAATTGCAAACACTTTTATGTCTGTCTGTCTATCAAACTTTATAATGCTCTGATTTCTACCCCACTGGCAGTGTCTTTTAATTAGATTATACTGTAGGAAAAACCAGAGTTCAGAATGTCAATTTGTGTCCCAGACGGTGTAAAATTTGCTGTTACAGCGCTGCCAAACAGCGCAGGTGAAAGCAGACGAGGTCCTCAGGCAAAGAGCAGCTGACTGCTCCTTAAGAGCTTCTCCCGCTCTATCTTTCCATCCCTCCCTTTACATCTCTCTGTCTTGTCAGACATTAGAGGCATGAGAAGATAAATAAACATGTTATTCAAGAGTCCAACAATCAAAGTAAAATACAGAAGTTGTGGAGTTGAGAAAATCTCTCCAGGGTAGAATTTTCTGTTCAGAAAACACTGATATTCATGAGCAGTGAAAACACGTGTAGTACATATGCTCTTTATTGAAACTGACAGTTTGTTAGTTCACTTAGTCATTACACTGCTTTCTAACTTAGCAAGAGGTTAGAAAGGTGTCTACAGCTGAATACACAAATAAGTAGCTGCTATATTTATTTGAGAGTATTTTGTCATTTGTGCATGTGTTCCAGTTGTGGATACTGCAATAATCTCAAAATGCTGTGATTAGGATGTTTTGTAGCCCGTGAGTGCCTGTGGCAGTCATGTGTTTTTATTCAGCGTGTTAGAAATCTATGATTTACATTGAAAATACAATCCCAATATTTGAAGAGCATATCTAGTGAAAGCCGCGTGTGAGCAGCTGCAGGTAATTAGAGCTGGCCCTGGAACGGCCAGGGATTCAAAGTAAACATGGATGCTTTCCACAATCAACAACATTTACAAATGCAGAAGAAGGAAGCTACTGAATTTTTGAAGAATGTGCAGTGGGAATGGAAAGCAAAGAAGCATGAAGCCAGCAGATGTTGAAAATTAAATACATGCAGCATGTGGCTAACAGGACTGTGGGCTTATTCTTCTGACGGTGGACGCTGGAGTTCCAGAGGGCCAGAGGACAGCTGTTCTGGGTTAATACAGTACTTACAGGTTTACATCCAGCCAGCCATAGCGCTTTTTAAATGGATTTCCTTCAGGGGAAAATGACTTTGGTTTTGGTACATACACATGACCTTCTACCGTTGTTTGCAATAGTACACATATCGAGTGTGATTCCTTAAAATTGCTCGGGAGTTTGCAGTAAAGTACAATTGGCTGTTGTATAGATGGACTTTAAATGGTTGGATGAAACCAAACTCTCATGGACCTTTTTTGGCCC
This sequence comes from Betta splendens, assembly GCF_900634795.4. NCBI lineage: Eukaryota > Metazoa > Chordata > Actinopteri > Anabantiformes > Osphronemidae > Betta > Betta splendens. The sequence goes on from NC_040883.2 coordinate 14,590,390, forward strand.
CAGAGAGCTCGGATTCTTTCAGGCATAGCCCTGAAATTCTTTAGTCTGAGAGCCAACTGGTTCTACTTCAAATTGCTGAAAAGACTTGAATTATACTTGACTGGCAGAAGGAACTTGATGCTTTCTTGTGTCTCTGTGCCCTCCGCTGATGCCTGTGAAGCCTTTAAAGATGCAAAAGGGAGGCACGAGGTGTATTTCTGTCGGCCCTGTGGGACATTTTGAGCTAAATACAACTGAATAAATGCATCACTACTTTCTCAATCATTATAAGAACTTTATATTGAAGTTACGAAGAATTAATGTAGTATTTTGTGAAGTGTCTCTTTCATCTGGTTTATCTCGTTTGCATTTGTCTCAAACGTTGACTTTCTCATGTAATTGTATTTGTGGCCTTTGGAAGCAGAACAGAAACATGCTATGGTTGGGAAGAGGCATGGCGGGCAGTCACCCAGTGGAATATATTGTGTTAAGTCTGTGTCTGTGTGGCATCTCTTAACTAAATATTGGCAAACTGGCTGGGCAGCATGAATGTGGTTCTTCCTTCACCGGCTTGAAGAGACGTGGAGTGTTTATTCGAAATAACCGCCCGGAGCTTTGCTGTGAGACGCTCTCCCTCACTTGGCTCCATAGCTGTTTCAGCGCAAACATGTCAGGAGTGTTTAAAATAGTAGTGTCATAAATTATTTGCCCTAATCTGTGTAGGTATTCGTTCTGACTCACAAAGCAGTGGGTGATTCTAGGCCGGAGTGCGCCGGGTTTGTTTTTCAAAGCCAGGCACGACTTCACAGAAATTAAGTTTAACATTTGCTTTTTGTTTAACCTCACAGCCAAATGTGCGCCTTCGCTCAAAAGAAAGCACTTCATTAGAAAAAACACATCCATTTCACTGTTGATTTAAAATGTCACTAATGTGCATGGGTTACTGTCTACAACAATGCTGCAGCTTTGCCATGTTCTTGGAAAGTTCAATTTTTTTTATATGCAAGTGCTTCTTGTTTGGGTTTCATAATTCCATATTAGACTAAACCCCAGTACTCCTTGCTGTCATGTTTATTGCTGTTGTTTCCAGGAGACGGAGAAGCGTTTCGACCCTTTCCCCATCGTCCACCCTTTGCACCTCTCTCCTCTTGACCAGGTGTGTCTGCTCAGCTGCCGCACGCACAACTGCATGTTGGAAAGTTTATCATTACCTAATTGCTGCTGTCGACTCCAATTGGGATTTTAGGTGAATGTTGCCAGCTGCTGCTCCCTGCTGCCAAAATGCCTCGTCCTTCCTGACTTCATGTTTGATTCTGCTTCGGATTTGCTGCCCGTGGAAAGTGAAGCTTGTTCAGTGGACACAGCACACAAGTCCAACATCCTGTGAAGGTACAATATAGTCAGAAAGCGTTGTATTGTAGATTTTATTTTGTGAAGACAGGGAAAGATGTGTCGGATAACATGGTGCACATTCACCCTAACTTCTCCCCTGTGGACTTGGTGATTGGACGATATATTCTGTATCGCGTGTCATATCACTTTTAAATGCAGTAGTGGTAGGGTTGGGTAAAATCTCCATTTAAAGGAGTGATTTTTTTGTGGCCAGGGGCATGTTGGACAAAGTTGAAGACCTCCTTCTCCCTGAAGGTGGCCTAGGATCATTAGTTTTAGGTTTTGAAGTGTTTGGCCTTTTGATGTTCCTATGTTCTCTTTAGGCAGCCTGGCCCGGAGGATATTTAATATCATTCCTACAAATTTGCAGTTAGGAATAATTTGAACTGAGCATGTGTCAAAGAAACTGCCATTAAAATACATCGGTCATGGTTAAAAAGGCATAAAATGAGGGCAGATTAAACAGAGCACCTTTCTCTGAAGGCTGGGTCTCGTTGGCTTGGGGAAAACCTGGGGAACGGGGAGCCAGGCAAAGCTCTCCAGCTTCCAATTCATTAAGTGTAACCATCCACCGTTGCTGGAGTTCCAGCTCACACCTTGCTTCCCACCTCACCCACAGCCATGCTTACTTTCTTTCTACTGCATGTGAGGCAGGATTGTTTCTCTGTACATGTAAGTGCTCAGCTACTTAATATATTTATGAATTTTCATAAATAACAGATTAAACTATCATCGCTCTTTCCACTTTTGGTAACTGAGCACTATAGCATTTAAATGTCCTTTGAAACAATCCATTTGTGATTCCACTAGGGTGTGCAGGAGTACCATCATCAGAGCATGCAATCTGAGGTTTATATGGGATTATCTTCAAGAATCAGGAAGGGTGTGCATTAAATCCATGAAAAAGCTTCTATAGCTGAAGCCACTGACAGAATGTGCATCAAAGATGTTCAACAGAGCCAACTGGAGGAAGGTCCACTTCAGGAGAGGAACCATGGTGTGTACATGGACATTGGTATTACAGTATGACCTCTGAATTATATCACAGCTGTATTAAAACTACAGATTCACTTCAAGATAGAAAGTGAATGTGAATCGCTTTCCCTCCTTCTTGACATGGATGCCCTTGTTCTATCAGACAACAGCACCAATGCAATTAACCCTGAAAATGTTCTTTAAAAATTAGGTAAGCCCTGAGCGTTAATGGTCTAAAAATAGTTATCGCCATGACAAATACATGGAGATCAGCTAAGATTGGAAGTAATCACTGAGTAGTTACTAGAAATTCTAATAGTACCTAGTACCAAGATGAAGATCATTGTTGTTAATCTGTATGTGTGTACTGTTTAATAGAAGTTGGCTGATGCTATTTCAATTAATAAGGCTGAATTCAGCATGCGTACTGTATGAATTAGCGTTTGAGTGAAGTTGTATTTCTTACTGTATGCAGGCAGGAAATCACACTTTGTTAGTGAGCGTTTCCTTTCCACGATCACCCACTGCTCACTCAAGGGGCATTGTTGTAGTTTCTCTTTTTTTGTGAGATATGGTGCTATAGATATAAAATATTGGTAGGTTGTGTCCTGCCATTATTTAACATTAAATTTTAGGTAACTGTGTTGAATTAGTGCATTGTCTGTGCATTTGATGTGAAAGCCACTGTGCTGTCGCTGCACGCTCTCCGGTTCGATTGGGTGTTAAATAACTAGATAACGGGGAGTAGTTAATCGGTGTGAGGTTGTAACTTTATTCTCTCTACCTTGGCTTTTTCTGAAGGTGGGAGGAGACAGTGTTGGAGGTGAATGTGCAGTAAGTGTGGAACTGCGGTAGAATAGGCTGTCAGGGTTCATTAGCCCAAGCCATCTCTATCTCTGGAGGAATGTGGCCAGTGGTTTAAAACCAATTTCCATTACCCACCTTCATTTTATTAACTTCCGTACCATTACCAGGGAGCTTCCCTTTGACGGTTGTTCCTGCTCACTGTCTTGTACTTTTAAAAGATCCCTGCGGGAGCAAGGTTGAGAGGCCTCGCTTATCCTGTACTCTGTGTTCCCTTTAATCGTCGAGGGCTGTGTCTTCTGCATTGTGTAGTCTGTGTTAAACCCATCTTTTAGATATCAGGGCCTTTACATGTGTTTTTGTGCCTACTTGTTAACTGACAGAAATATCTATTCATTAACCAAGTTTTTTTTTTTTTTTTGTTGAGAGAAATTCAGTTGCATGTTGATGTTTCTTAACTTAGTTTAAATTGTCAGCAATGGCTGGGCTTTAAGTCAAGATTGGGCTGGAAGAATCCTCAGGGAGTGTGGGATGTGTGGTAAATAGTAACTGTGATATCTGCCTACTCCATGACCCCAGTCACCACTGCTGATTAGATCTGTTGGGAGCATTTGTTCATGAATACGATGGGCTTTTCTTGCAGCCTGAGTGAAGACGAGGAGGATGGCGCGTGTGAGATGCGCCTTTTCGTGACTGCCACTCGGGAGCACGGGGAAATGGAGGAGGAGGTGAAAGGCCAGGTATCTGCCACAGAATTTAATTAGAAATATGGGATGCTTTGTCCTCTGTAAAGTTGCTTCAGGCATTCTTTAATTGCCCCATTCCCCATTTCTTCCCTTCTCTAAAGTTCATTAGTATTCATCTAGCATGAGCATTTGGATGTTGATTTCAAGGATATTGTACTGTACTGTACTTCAGTGCATTTCCTCAATGCTTAGTGAAATTGTATTACCGTCTAAATGCATATTGAAATACATCCCTAATAGCTTCATGGCAAAGAACTTGAACTTGAAACTCCCATTTTGAATGCTGCTGTTAAAGTCACTCTAGCTTACCTGATGACACCATTAACTGAGTGCACTGAATAACTTAAGCAATTAAAAATCCCCCCTATCTCTGATACTTCAGATAGTAACAAACTACTTTAATGTATGGAGCGCTTGAGAAGATCTCGTTAAAGACACAGAGCGACGTGGACCTCATTATAAAATGTGGAGTTTCAACTCTTCAAATTCAAATGGTTCATTTTCACCACGGCTTTACATTAATGCTCTTACCCATCGCATATTGCAGTCTGAGAAAAATAGTAATATACAAATGAAATATAGAACCATGAAAATCCAAATAGAATGAAGTCTATTAGTTGTTTATTACTCATTTTTATCAAGTGATTTCCCAAAGTTTGCAGTCATGAATTGATTAAATGTACATCAAATGGACTGATTCAAGGTTTGATATGTCAGATTATGTTATAGGCGTTCATGTGGTGAAATTACAAATATTCTAATATATGTAATATTCTGAAGAGGGACTGCTTTTAAGAAAAAGTAAATTGCTTTTCGTAGTCACCGGCCTTGGGCCTTATCAGCTGTGTTTAGTCCAGTTACTAGCATTTAAGTAGAAAAATCTGAGATTAACCCCAGCAATGACTGACCGTCATTCATTAAAACTGTAATCATGCGTAAAATGAGATTGATAGAAATTTCTCTAACAGGTTGAGAAAAAGGAATGGGGAAAAAAACTGCATATCCTGATATAGAATTTAATGGACAGAAAGTTAATTCAGCTGCTTTCAAAATACAGTAAGGCAGAAAATCCTCCTGGGCAAATTATAGACCCTCCACAATCATCACAGCATTTCTAATTGTGGACGGGGGTTATGCACCACCGGCGCACATGTACGACACATACATCTGCCAGAACTAAACACACGCACACCAGCACTTTGTGCAATATAATATCAGGTTTATCTGGTTGCTGGGAATAGTTAAGTCCTTCACGGGGAAGCCCGCTGTTGGTAGGATTACCACAGTACTCGCCCACCATTTCTCTCCTTATTATCACATTTTGTTTCTCAACAGGCGAGTTTAAGGCCAGCGTTTGAATGTTCGCCTCTATTCAATCCCTGGCTTTTACATTGGATATAATATTTACTTTGGTTAATCACTTAAGTATTAGGCTGAGCTCAATATCTTCAGCAGTCAATAACGGGATTGTGTGTGTGATGGGTGAAAGTCAGGGCACAAACACATGTAAGTATTTCAATAGAAAGTAAAATGTGTTTTAAAACACAATTGATAGACTTTTGGAATAATTCTTTGCACTTGATCACATACATTTGTTTTGCGTTTCACCAATTAAAGTGTTGCAGCAACCTTAGCAAATATAAAGCATCAGAAAAGTCCCTAAAAGTCAGATTAATATAATATAATATATATATATATATATATATATATATATATATATATATATATATATCTTTGCCATTCCTGTGGCTGTGTAGTTTTTTTTTTATTTTTTTATTCGCTTTGCCCACAGCTTGTGTCCTCCCTGAGTAGTTCACTTAAAGAGAGTGGTCTCAGTACCTGCTGTTTTAAAGGTTCATTTTGAACTTGCAACCGAGGCTGACACCTGAGGAACCCTGCCTTTGATTGATTGTTGAGACCATTGATCTAATTTTGAAACCTTTGAATTTCTCCTCTGCATTCTTCCCTTTTTTGTATAGAGTGGAATAAACCTAATTTCCTCCAGCCTCATGCAGGGCTTGACTCTGCGAGGCGGGAAAACGGAGTGAATAAATAAATAAAGAAACGCAAGAAACAGGTCCTTCACAGCGGCACAGAGATTTTTATAGACTGGATCAATTAAATTTGTCTTATTTGGAGCGATGGGGCTCCGTAACTCAATAAAAGGTAATGTGGTTGAAAATGCCTCTCGCTGTGCGGCCATTAGGTGAGAAAATGTTACCATGGGTGTATTAACATGCAGGGATTACAGAGGAATAACGCGGGTCGGAGCCAATTACAATCAAGAGCAGCCTGGAAAGCACATGTGGGTGGGCATGGTGGGCTAGCAGGAGCGGCTGCGAGGGCGAGCGAGAGGCGCCAGCACAGCCAGGGCTTGATTGAAACCAGTATAGCCTCCCAGGTTAGCGGTGAGACTGGGCCTTAGCTCGAACGTCCTACGATTAACCGCCACTCTTTACTGTACTTGAAAGTCTTTCCGGTAAACAACTCTTCTAGCATTAAGTTTACTTTAGGATTTAATTCAAATTTGAGCCCGCCCTCCCCTCCACGTCCCACTTTGTCCTTACAAACAATATTCATTTGTTGATGTGTAGTGTGACTCTTTATGCTGAGTTTGTGCTCTCCTTTTAAAAGCCAGACATGTCTTCTAGTGTGTTGGTGTGTATGTGACAAGCCCTTCCCTACGACTGAACTCGGATGTGTCACTTGCTATGTCGGGGAACGATGGAAACGCTCAGTGCCTCGGGACATCGCGAGTCCCCTGTGCCACCAGCCCCCCCGTCACAATTACCCACTCATCTCTAATTGGCATTTGGGGCTTCTCTGCTTGATCGACCATGGCCACATCAGCATGAAGTGGCAGGGCAGCGCTTGCCAAGCTGTGACTTAACTGGTATCACGCTTTGTTACTCTTCTAGCTGCTTACATAATTTGCTGATGTAAATTTACTCTGCCTAATTAACATCGTCAGCCTCTCGTTTAATCTGAGCAGACACGGGATGCAACCGGTCCCTGGTGCTGCTGTCCCTTGCGCTGATTTGAGTGGCAGCGCGTCGGCCTGCCCGTGCGCTGCGGTCCACGCGTCTTGCTTGAACAAATCTATTACTCGGTGCGCGCACAACTTAGTTTTGGCATGTTGACTTGAGCGAAGGGGCTGAATGTGAAGATAACTTTCCAGAACTCTCCGGGATTAAAAAATTAAGTTCATCTACATGGCTGCTCGATTGAAACGGAGCACATAACTTGAAAGGTTTGGACAATGGTCCAAATCTGAGCGACAGGCGTTGCTGTGGAGAAGAGCTCTGTGATATTTGTAGTGACCGCACACACAAATAATCACACTCTCAATTAATCCTTTTCCCTGCTTTATGGGCGCTGCTGTGCCTAATGGCCCCTTCCTGCAGAACTGTCTCTGTATGCCCGTCGTTATCCAAGCACATTTCCCATGCTAATAAAAGATGAGCGTCTGGAATATTGATTAGTTAACCTTTAAAGTGGCGCCATCAGATACAGATGACAGAATTATATGAATTTAACAAATGCAGGCGAATGTGCTCTGAAAGTTGAGTGCTTTGTGTATTAGTGTGTGCCTGGTTTTGTTTGTCCACATAAGGATTGATCCAAAGTTGTTAACGTGTTTATTTTGAGCCAGGCTACTGGTACGGTGGCATCAGCCTCTATTAACCTACACTAGTAGTTACTCTAATTATGTGCTGCAGCTCGGATGAGCTGGCCTGATATGTGCCACACCAGCCACTTATTTAGCCAGTGAGGATATTGGATCAGACTGGTGGTTTGTGATGGTGGCAGGGTCAGTGAGCATCTCATTCAAGCGCCCCCCATCTCTGCCACTGCTCACGCGTTTGCTTATCTGTCACAGTGCAGCGTAATCAGGACACTTTATGAGAGTGGGGATGACAAAAGCATTAACACACAAAGCTTAGCAGAGGGAGTGATCTCATTTGCCTTCAGAGTTGGAGCCTAGGTGCAAAAAGTTGAGCTTTGTGCACTTCTAAGTTTAGTCTGATTCACGTTCAATTGCAGGACTCAGTTTAGATTTAGATTTGCTAGTTATTACAAGTATATACATATTGTATTGAAGGCCCTGAATTTACTTTCTAAATAATGCCTATTGTTTTTATTATGTATAAAGAAGCAATGGTCCAAAACATACATAGGTGATGCTGTACAGGAATTCTTTGTTGTGGATTTTTCCTCTGTTTCTGTTTTTACTTTGTTCTTATCTGTAAATAGGAAAGGTTAAGAGTATGTGTTGGGACATCAGTGGCAATCTGGGAAAGTGAGTCTGAAATTAGAGGTGAAGGTATTTAAAATATTGATTACACCTCTCTGTGTCCATTGCTAGCCCATTTATTATTCATTCTACCTTGAAGCTAGCGTGCAAGTCGACCCTTTTCCATTGAAGCTTTTGCCTGCTCACGCCAGCTCTCATAAGTCCTGATTCAACGTGGCTCCACTGACATTTTTCTCTGGCTTTGTTATTGTAAAAAAACATGCTTCATTACTGTTCGTATTCCCTTCCTGCTTTTCCTCTGTTTGAGAAATAAGCAGAGTTTAGTTGGTGTGTGTGTTCACTGCTATTCTTGTGTCCAGGATCTGCCTAATGTTTGGGTAGAGTAGGAGACAGTCCCAAGGCTTTCTTTGCATAGGTCGTTGTATGAGAACATGTATCATTTAGAAATGCCTTCCTAAACATTAAGTTCACCTCTAAAGCTCTGCACAGTTCAATATAATTCTGTTCAGCAGTGTCATTTGTCACTAATGTATTTGTTGGGTTGTTGTGCTTTTTTATGTCATCCTTAGGAGTATATCAACGATAAATGTTGACCGTCCATATATATTAAATTATTTCAGATTTCCTCCAACCAAATGATTCATATTTCATAGGGGGCATATTTGCCAGTGCTGCTTTGAAGATCCTCGCAGAGCTTCTGCACAGACTTTGGTCAGTAATAAATAGGAATTCCCCCGAGGGCAGGGCTCATAGCTGCTGTTTATGTTGACCAATGGAACCACAGTCTGGAAACCGGAGGAGTAACGCTTTCGGGATGGAAGCAGGTGGGTTCTGGGCTTCAAAGACCAAAAGATAATCTGCTGAAAAAAGTATAAAGCCTGGCTCTAAAATGTGCTGAACATCTACGAGCTCCTGCTCACAAAGACACAAGGCTCATCATGTGGTTTGAGCCGGCCCAGGAATGCTTTGATGCCATGGATTCTCTAACTTTTGTTAGTTTATTTGACTGAGTTTTTATGTATAATATGTATTCCAAATGCTAGCTCTTTATGGAACTTAAGAGAGATCCAGAAGAAATAACCTTGGAGTTCAGGGCTTGTGCTAAAGCATCAGTTGATTCAAAGGCTCAGCTGCAAAGTCGTCCATAGCGCAGAGGGAGAAGTGCCAGGTCAATCGCTGGATAAATTGTATCAAAAAATTGTACTAATGGTGAGCATAGGAGATTTTTCATATCAGACCTGTATCTCTTAAATGCTCTGTGTAGAATGAAAATGTAGAAATATTGATCTATGTTTTTTTTTTTTTTTAAGAATGATTTTTGGTGCTGCACATTCCCAGCTTTTGCTCTTAGATGCATTTTAACATGTCAAATGTGTACAAACAGCCGGTTCAATAACTATGTATCAATATTTTGCAGGGCTAAGGCTTTGATTAAATAAATCATATTGTTTGTTAGTTGAGACACGGCAGAAAACAGTGCTGCCATTCCAATCAGTGCTTTTGTACTTGCTTTTTCTAGCCTCATTTTGTGGCATTAACTTGAACATGTGCAACATTTATCGGGCTTCTTTGAATTGAAGGAGCAGACGTCCAATTTTTCTCACTAGCAATGTGAACCTTCAAATTGTGGAAGTACATTTATTCTCAGTTCCAACATATTCAGACTTTTCTGCATCCCTGACTTTATTGAAGTCCTGCAAATTTGATGTTAGGATTTCGCTTCCTGTTCAATTGTATAAAATCATTGGTATTAGGACCTCTAATCCTTCCTGAGGCAACTCAAGGTGGAGCAGGCACTCCGTGCATTGTTGTGTCATGGTGTCACGGAATCATGGTGGTGGAAGTTGACACCACCACGGCCTTACAATCATGTTCGCATGATTGTAAGGCCGGAATAGATAGGATAAAAGGAAATGAGCTGATTTTATTTTGCTCTATTTGTTCCTGTTGAGCAACATTTTAACAGTAAGCCTTCATCCTATGTGAGCACTGTGGGGTGGATGTGTACACCTGCGCTCTAGTTACCGACACCCCTCCATATTATGGAATATGACATCTATTTTTTTGTTTGTGTCTTGTTTTATCTTCTTGTTTTTGTTTAAAATACACTTTCCTAAATAGTTCTCCAATGAAAACAAAACATCATCAGAAGGTAATGAAGGAAATGGCCTCCAAGGCTCCATCTTAGCTTATAAAGCATCTTTTTGTGTAGCGTGATTTCGTTCTCTTTGCCTGCAGAGGGGGATGTTGCCCTGGACATGAGCTCATGTCCTGTGTTTAGGAGGCGGTGTGCTCACTACCTGCACTGGCTCTCTCCTCCCGTCTGCTTCATGTTTGCGTATGCAAGTCGGAGGCATTTCATTATATAATGAAAGTCCTGCACATTTTGATGCTCTTTCCCTCTAAAGGATAGCTTCCCTCTGAGGATACATTCAGCAGCATATTTAAATGCTGTAAATATGTTCGCCGCCTCTTTTGCTCATTTAGTTTTATTCTTAATATAGTATGTACAAGGTCTATACGCTGTAATAATGCTATGCTGCTGCGCTTTAAAAATAAATATGATTGAACATATTTTATTTGGTTCACTATAAAACCTGGAGGTAAAAAGCCACTTAGGAGTGTGTTGTATGAAACTACTCCATAAATATGAGAAATAGTTGAGGTTGAAGAATAGGTTACGGAGGTGGAAGATGAGATAGCGCTGGTTCAGATGGCCCCCCTCCTGGTGCCAGCCGTCAGAAGGAACGAAGTGGCCATTTTGTGGTGAGTGCGGTGGTGCGGCAGAGATGAGATGGTTAACACCCTTCTGCAGTATAGCCACCCTCCTCTCTCTCTCTCTCTCTCTCTCTCTCTCTCTCTCTCCCCCCCCCCCCCCTCTAATTTTCTCTCTCTCCCTATTTCTTTTGCTCGCTCGTTCGCTCAGTCGACTATGAAGACACTTCATCTTCCCTGACAGTATGACCACTGCTGCATGTTCTGATGTGTTCAGCATACCTTCATTGCATCATAAATAAATCAGAGAAATGACTTTTTCTTTCTTTCTCTCGCATGGCCCTTTATCTCTCCCTCCTCGCGCCCGTTATCTCGAGGAGTCGCTGGGAAACGGGGGGAACAGCGTGCTTGTGGATTTCCTGTGTGCCTCCACTGTTCTTACTGCATGTGTAGGATCATCACCCTCCAATCCCCTTTCACATTATCTCAAAGAAAGGAAATTATTTTGCTCCGCAGTGAGAGTCACTACTTGTTATGACATTATCTGCCTTAATTTTAATTTAAATGTCATGGATGTGAGCGGTTTTCTTAATGAATGTGCACAGAGGTTGCCGAGTAAAAATTTGCACGAATAGAAACCGTATAATAAGTAGTATAGTTTTGTATTTTTTGAAAATGGGTCCGGCGCTTTGTATTTGTACGGACCATACAAATAAACCCAACATGCTTTGTTATTTGTGCTCGAACCAAAAAAAGCCCCCCCCCCCCCCCCCCCCCCCACACACACACACACACACACACACACAGGCCCCCAGTTACCCAGTCCCTCCACCCCTTCCAGTAATCTCCACTCCTCCACGGGTAGTCTCAAACCTTGTGTTCGTCCACCACCAACCAATTACCTGGCAACCCTGCCCTTATCCCCAGCACAGGCGTGATGCTGCTGCATGATGGGGTTTTTGTATATTGAATTCCATCTCCTGGTGAGATAAAGGGTGTAGGAACAGGGCTCTGCCGCTGTGCTAGATAAGTGTTTCTCACAAACCGTTCCTTGCCGCTTCTTCTGACACTGATTGTGGAGAAAAGAGACATTGGCAATGGCAGGGGGGAAAGGCGTGCGGGTAGAGGGCTGTTGCAGTGAGATTGGACCCAATTTCAGTATGATTTTCCCCTTGTTTTTAATTTGTTATGAAGCGGCACACGGAGATGTTGGAGCCGGCTCCTGAACCTTTTGCTGTTTCATGTTTGAGGTCCAAGTGTCGCTTTTGAGATCAATATTCAAATTGCAAGATATTTTCTCAGCATCTCTCATTCTCACTGAAGAGTTACCAAGGACTAGATATTACGCCTTAGATCCATAGTTTATCTTCATTTGGGATAGCTGCTCATTCGGCAGAGGTGACAGTTATGGGTTGAGCAGCTCTATGGAGTATCAGCTTTTATTCAGCTTCATCCCCTCTCTCTCAGTCCTATTTGTAAGCTGTCCTGAGAGGTGTCCCTTGGTACCTATGGCCTGAGCCAGACCCATCTATCTGTCTTTGTCTGGCCCACTGCGGGGAACCACACACTCATTGGTTGTCCTGGGGAACAATGTAAGTGATGGACCACCATTCATACATCAAACCCGCAAGGCGTTTGACAGTGCAGGACAGAAACATTGAAAATAATGACCACGGCAATATGTATCAGAGGTTAAAAATAGATTGCCTCAGAGAAGTGCTGGTAAAGTTGAAGCTGAGAGCTCTTCGGAGTGACCCACCCAACCCCGGCCCTCCCACTGTTTTAGAGGTTAATGGAAGCTGCCTTAAGCTCAGATAAAAAGATGTTTCCAGTTAGCTAAAATGAGTGATATTCAACTTACTTGGACACTAATATGCTCCAATTGAATTTTTCCCTTTTGTCAGAGGGGTGTCTGTTCTGCTGTGGACCCTCCCTCACAGCTGTGCCCTTGCCACTCACTGCTCAACCAGCACTGAGCTATGTCGCAGAGGTCAAGTGTGAGGGGTCAAGTTTAACCTGAAACCAGACGGAGTGCAAGGGAGGGGCCGGGGGTCGCTTCTGCGCAGCGTATTGCTCAACACCAGCGTGCCTGTTTATTTATATCAGTCTAATGAGCAGAACTCTCCAGACAAGCCAGGCCGATATATAATGACAATATCTCCACCCAATATATTCGACCTTGTCTGTTTTCGGGTAAATCGCCAAAATCTGATTATTACAAATATTCTGGACTCCTCCTCCTAATTTAATTTACCGTTCTTGAGTTCATTTAGATGCAACTGGCGAATTGCCTTTAAACATGAACTATGTTTGTGCAAGAGCTTATCCAGTTTCTTTCACATGTCGGGGACTTGATGTACGGCGTGTTTCTGTTTTTGTTCAGTAAATTGCTTGTGGATCCCGAATCTGTTCATGTACATAAACACATGTAGCTCTCTCAGTCACTTTCTCTCCAACACATGGACACACGCAGCATGAGTCAGCCCACACCTGGAACAGATAAAGGCCCTTTCATGTTTGCAAGGCTATCCTGAGGTCAGTGAATGCTGCCGTTGAGAGCTAGTTTTACTAGGAGTGAGTGTAGCTCGAGAAGAAATGAAAAGAAACCATATATATCCAGGTGTTGCAGAGTTAAGGAAGTTTTATTAGTCTACAATTCCTTGCTTGATTCCTTCCAGCAGCACTATAGAGATACTCCCTTGGCATCATATTTTCCCCATCTATTGCACCGTTGTCTTCTTGAGAGGGTGGATGGAATTATCAACAGCACGGTACATAAATAAAAGTCTGTTTCTGACAAGCTGCCATTTCAATCTAGTTTCCAGCTGTTACGGGAGAATGTGCGCTTGCAGCGTATTAATATGCACTATATTAACCTCTAGCCACAAGCCTCTTGATGGTCAGATTAGATAGATTCCATTGTGTTACTGATCTGTGAACTGTCCGTAAACGGAGAGACAAACACACCCACACAAAACGGACATCAGCAAGAATATTAATAATAATTTAATGTAAGATGCAATGCAAGTTAATGTGAAATGCAACTTTCCAGCTCAGTGGATATATATTGTAGGTATTTTGTGCTCGCAGAAACCTCTTTAGGTTGTTGTTGTTGTGATTGAAAAGACTCGTGTCCAGTTTCTCTCCGTAATCTGTGGAAGAACATGCGTGGCCCGTGACACCTGTGTTCCCGTAAAGTTTCCGGTGCAGGTGTAATTCCCTGTAAAACGTCCTATAATTTACTGCCCTCTGGGAGCACACTGACTCCGGGTGTAAAAATCAATAGGATGGTGGAGAGGGATTGGGCACCGTGTCTGTGCTCAGCCCCACTGTACAGTATGTGCAGTTAGGGTAATTCAGTAATAGCAGGGGATGAGGTTCAACCCATCTAATGCTCTATCTGAAGGGGATAAATGTTTTACAACACTATAGTTTAACCCTTCCTTTCCTCTCTGCTCTGCCCCCACAGTCTCTGAAGGCTCTATCCAGGGATCATCACTAGATGTGGTGGAGGTGCTATTGGAGTGAGTGTACTTGTGCGTGTGGGGTTCACCCCCCTTGTCTTCCCCAGTGTGCGTTCCGACTCACAATGCTCTGTAACCTTGTAAAGAGAGCCTGAGGCATTTTAGCATATGCCGATCTTCAAAAGCCTCCAGTAGTTTCGATGGGAACCCATGCGGAAAACATGCATTAAAACGCACAAGATGCTGCGTCGACTGCATGTCGCATATATCAGATGAATGTATAAAGGGGCCTGAAGTAAAACCCAGATTCTGTGGACCTAGTAATTCCTCTGTAAAGCGATCGATTGATAAGTCGGATCAGCGGTGGTGGATGTTCACTCAGCATATGGCTCCATCACCTTGACTCTGTTTCTAATGAAAGCAAGAATGAAGCTTTTGTGTTAATAAGCGCGTTTGAGTGCGACGGCGAGGAAACGGCCGAGCAGGGAGATTCCGCTCGGGCTCACAGCCCGGTCTGCATGACGTGTCTGCGCTGCAGCGGGGACACGCAATTCGCTCTGTCAGAACGCAGTGGAGAGATCTCATTGTGCCTGCTCGGATTGGCACCAACAGCGATCACTTGTTTCTGATTTATTAGATAGGCGAGGAAATTAATTTTGCTCCAAAATGCATGGTCGGAAATTAGATGGTGAAATTGTGTGAAAGAATCAGTGATTGTTTTCCCCCCCGGTCTCCCTCTGGAGGTACTGATAACTACTGATCTCTGTGACACCATTAATGAAAAACTTATTCAGATTCAGAAAGAAACTGTCTTCAGCGTTGTTGTAATTAACTTGGCTATCTCTCCTGCTTTTTAGGTGATTTAAGCCACCCATTAACATTTGCCCCCCAAAAACTGTCCTGTACTGTTTGGGTCGTGGCTGGTTGTGGACCTCAGGAAGTTCTGCCCTTCACTCTGCTTGTGTGCGACTGGCTCCTTTCAAAATAAAAATATACAGTAAACTAAGAGACCTTTGAGATGGTTTGGTGCCTTTAAAAATAGGTTTAATGATAGTTTGAGTATATGCTGTTGTGCTTAATTATTTGCAGAAGGTATATTTATTATAATCTTTTTGACCATTAGCAAATGGCATTGAAAGACCATGTAAATTAGTTTTGTTTCCATGTAAACTAGCTTTAAATGATCAGCTGCATGTCCCTTGTGCATTAGTGTGGTTTACGTCCAATCTCAGGTTGCCCTATGGAAGCAATGGCCCACTTAGTACTAAATGCTTTGCTGTAATGATTTTGCACATGATGCAAGCGTTTATTGTGAGTAGTGATGTTTTGGTTACTCTGCTCTAAAGGAAAATGAAAAGTTTTATTAAGGCTGGTTGTATTATCTGTCCTCTTAACCCATCAGCTGGCTGAGCCTCCGTATATCCACATCACCAGCTTACCTCGCTACATGGCAGGACTTTATGGCAGAATATAAATAAAGCAGCAGTCGAGCTTTTTGATTTCCACCCCTTATCCACACATGCTATGACAGACAGATGTAAACATTCACAACCATGCAAAACGTACAGCATCACACTAATAGAAATCCACACTAATACCCGCTGGATAGTTGATCATTCATTCTCACTTCCCCGTGTTTCTCTGTGCTACTCTGTCCCCAGCATGTCCTCCACCAACAAGGCTGTTCCACCATTTTCTCAGGATTGAATGCAAATTGGTTAAAACACTGATCAGAACTTATTACAAAATGGAGCCTTGCTTAGAGAAAGAAATGGTGCATTACTATGAGAGCGGGGAGGGGAGGGGAGAGCCTGAATGTGAGCTGGGAGCGTCGATGGGTTGGGCTGCTCGGGGTGTGTGCATGTGGAGGGGGGGGGCTGTGGCAGGAAAATTAAATTTATTTTTTCATAGGGTGAAGGAGGATGGAGGGGGTGGAGGGGTTCAGTAATGGCACCTTTTTTAGCGTTTTCTGCGTATATGTACAGACGGAAGAAAATGTTTTCTCAGTAGCTTCTTTCCATGTGTTTACATTCTGTTCTCATATCGGTGTTCCTGTCTGTCTGTCTGTCTGTCTGTCTGTCTGTCTGTCTGTCTGTCTGTCTGCCTGCATTTAACCCTCCCAGATCCACCCCCACCCCCTGCTCCCCCATTTCTCTTCTGTCAGATCCCCAAGGTTATGGCATTTCTGGACATGTAATCAGGTTCAGTCTTGATGCTGATTATGCTGCGCCCCTCATCCTTACCCCATATACTATTTATCCTGTACCTGACATTACATATTCAAGCCTTTGTCCGGTTTCCACTGCACACCCCACTGTGATAAATGAACATGACCTTGTAAAACACGCAGGCTGAAGAACAATGATTCCACTTTTTATGAATTCATTTTTTCCAGTGGATCCTGTGTTCAGCGGGTACAGTGGTGAAGCTTAACTCACTCACACTCGCGTCTAATAAAGGTGCATTTGAAATTTATTGAAGCAAAATTGAGGTACAGGCTACATATGTGAGCTATTATGGGTAATTTAGGTAGTTATGTCTCTTGTCCCTTTGACCTAAAGGGATCATTTTTGCACCTTGTCAGTAATAATAAAAACGGAACGGCTCCCTTCTGAATGCTGCCTCAACAGTTTCATGACTGGTTTGATCTTTTTCTTTTGCCTTATTTTGCATCCTTGCATCTGTATCTTGGCATTTTTTTCTCTCAAACGGCAAAATTAATTTGTTACACCTGCCTTTGCGTGAGGGAAATTTTCGGATGTGGACAGTTGCACAGTGGAAGTAGGTGTAGCAGTTCTCAGAGGCTGTTATTGATCTCTTGGCGAGGGCAGCCCCGTCTCTCCGGCCTCCTTCTCTTGGCAGACTGCAGTACCGGCGCCTGGCCAGTAGATGGCGTTCCTTGTTTAGGTATTCTCGCTTTCCACTCGCTGAACCTTGCTTGCTCACCCATGACTTGTGAAAGTGCTCTGGGGTAGGCCTCCCTAACCTATCATCCCCCACACCCCTCTGAGCACCCCTTCCATCTCCGCCATCTCCCCCGCCGCCCCCTCCCTCTCCATCCAGGGGGCAGAGTCACCGAGGTGGCAGTTCTAACAAGCTGCTGGCGACCGCACTGCTCAAATGAGCCAAATCAAAGAGAAAAGGGGGAGTGGGATAGGTATCGCCATGAACCTCCTGCCGAGAACAACCGTTCTGATGAATATGAAATGAATTTGTATTGCTTGACACGATAAGCCCAAGGATAACCCGGCGCTCACTCATCATCTTTACCCTGACATCTTCTGACATTAAAAGATATGCAGGACAACATCAACAAAATCATGCTATGGCAATAACTGGCCGACTAGCCGTGAACTGTTTGCGGGGTGGTTTTTGAACGGGAACATTACAGAACCAATGAATTGCAAATTAACAGGATTTGCATGCCTATTTTGTTGTGGACAAGGTCAAGTGTTCACCCAACCTTCCAGTGTGTCTTCATGTCCTTTGTGGACAGATGAATGCCTTGGACACAACATCACTATTTAGTTTCACTGACTGATGTATCGGCATTAAAAAGGAAGTGCTTCTGTATCATTTTTGTTTTTCGCGTCAAGTTTGCCTCCCGTCTTCCTCTTCATTCTTCATTCTCTCTGCACCTCTCTGATTTCTCATTTCATTTTGCGGTGCAGTCGCTATCCTTCTGCATCTTGCGTCTCTCTTGGGCTGTCGTCTTGGCATCTGTGATGAAATGGCGTCGGGTCACTCCACCAAAGAAGAAAAAAAAAAACAGGATCGTGGGGGGGGGGAAAAAAAAGCATTGTTGAGTGTGAGGAAGTGATGGACTATGTGTTACTGCACACGTGCACATGCACTCATGTGGTCGCCGGACACTTCATTTAACGCATACGTGCAGATGCGGGACTGTCTGGTTGTCCGAAAGCCAAAAAACTAGGAAGTGCATAAGCATGCTTATGATTTCATGAGTTAATGTTCCCAAATGCTGCTGGCGTGAAAGACGAGCCACTGACATTGTTCATCCAAGGGAAGGCAACAGGAAACGGGGATGATAATGCTTCAGCTTTATGTGTGTGTGAAACCTCAGAATCTCAAGCCTGGCTTTCACAAAGATCCCCCCACGTAGATGTGGCGCATACAGAAATATTGTTTCTATCCTTTTGGTGATTTTTAAGCTTTGTGTAACTTAATATAGCTTCACCTGCAGCTCATTCACTCACCTCTAATTCTGCTTCAGCATTAATATTTCCTGCTGTGTTTTAGTCGCATTATTATCATTTAGCAGATTTTGAGCGCTGCTCTTTATTTTTTAACATTTCTAAATTTAGACCTCTTTTTTATATTCATTGTCATCAGGGCCACTTGTTTAGTGGACAAGTTTAAGAAGCTGGTCCTGGGCCTGCGTCTTCCAGTGAGTAGCAGTAGGTGCTAACAGTGGGTCAGGAAGGTGCAGAGGGCTGCGGTACATCCCTCAGCCTCCAGATCAGAACACGGAGCTTGTTTTTCTCTGGTGACCTATCTAGACACACATTTAGTTTGTCCTCATCTCCAGGCTGCAGAATTTACTTCTGCAACATTTCTTCCCCTCTACTGTCCAGAAATACATGTCAGGCTGCGAGCGTAGCACACTGAGGAAGTTGGCGTCTTTAAAAAGAGCAATGTGGGATGTTCATTCATGGTAATATTTCGTTTAAAACAGCCCAGAATAATGACTGCATTGTTGGCACATTGATCCTGGTTGGTAAGTCATTTCCTCAATGCTTTTGTGAGCATTGTCTTCAGACTGAATGCTGGAGGTGTTTTTGCTTTTGGTTTTTCTGAGTGGACACAATAAAAGCAATTTCTCCATAAAGCCACTCAAACATGGAGTGAACAGACAAAGGGGATTGGAGAAAATCTGGGCCACAGCAGAATCCAGCCTGCCCCTCTGCTAACCTCCTCTCAAGCAAACACAGCAGCCATTTCCTCCCTCTGTCCCTGGAGCCCCTCGCCCCTTGCTGAAGCACCAATTCAGCCGGCTGTAGCACAGGTGTGACGTGTGCCATTTCATCCTACACTATTTCACACTATTGTAAAACACCAGTTATCACAAGTTTCCAATGCTCCATACTGTGTTTAAAATACATTTTCTAAATAGACTTTAAAAGAAAATGACCAATTAAATTAAAATTTATTTCCTGCAGGCTGTATGGCTACATTTTTCTAAGTGAGGTATTTTGTGTATAAAATTTATTCATTGAAAAAATTATATAAATTTTTTAAAGCTATACAATTTTATTTTTGCATTCTTAATTTCTAGAAACTTAAAAGGAATTACTCAAAAATAGCTCCTGCATAACCTAATATTTATTTTAAACAATCTCATGTGCATGTAATTTAAAAACGATGTAATAATAATTATACTTTTGATATGTTTTGCTGTTTAAGCGTAACAGAGGGACTTTCCCACTGGCTTGGTCCAGTGGTGTATTTTATGTACAGATGCATCTGGTTGGAATCAGTTGATGCCGCTGAGGGAGCTGAAAGTGAAAGAGGCTGTTATGCTTTAGCACTGGCCGAACTGCCAAAGTCACAGCCTGAACGGACTAAATCCCCGGCGTGTCCGCAAAGTCAAGCGTGATGGAATCACTGCTGTGCTGTCCGAAACCGGAAAAAACAAAGTGAACGTTGACAAACACGGTCTTATGACTTATGAGTGAATGATTTACATGCATTTAATAAAAAAAAAAAAGAAATTTGGGATTTACATAAATACTACACTAATGTTTACATGCTTTTATTTGATGTCAACCTTTAAAACAATGAAATTAATTTTATTTATTGTCAATTAGATACATTTTATGATTTAGCTTTTAATTAATGTAAAACAATTTGAAGTTTTTTTTAATTTTTTTTTTTTATAATTTTTTAGCATTCAACAAAAAAGGTGATATGTTTTTCTTTTTGTTCTTGTTTTGCCCCTGATGTGGATGAGTATGGAAGGGTTAGGACAGAGGGAGGGGGCGTTGTGTATTCTATGTCACTGAGTCTCCTGACATATCTGTATTCCTCATCTTCTGTCTCCTCTTTGAATAGAAATAAAGAAGAGAGGAGGGCTCGTTTTTTTTTAAGTCCTGCTCTCGCCTTACCATTTTCATCAGCTGCTCTGATAGCCATGAATCTTGTCACTCATGTTTTTCATCAACTCATGTCCATGGAGCGTGTGGCGAGTCCCGGAGATGGCCGCTGAAGCGAAATCAGTGGTCAGACGGAGAGTCACAGCCGCGCTGGTAAACAACACAAGCGCACACGCGGGGAACATCACTGTCTCCATGAGATCGCGCTGCCGACGTGTACCAACGTACAAAAGCTACAACACACGCGCAATCCTGAGATAAAACATGGCAGTAAAATGTCTGCGCGCCTGTGAATTACATGCACATCTTTCAGAGGTGAACTGACTGAACAGACAGAAACTGGAACAGTGTGTATATTTGAGGAAAACATCTTCGCGCGGACTGTGTTTCGCTGGCAAAATGTTTCAGGGCGAGCAGGAATTTGGTCTTTCCTCGTGAATGTTTGCAAAAGCGAGTGGAAAACAAGAGCGGAGTGTGTACTGTAATGTTTCCTCCTGGTTCGATTCTCAGATGGCAGCAGCCAGTTACTCTCATCTGTGCTCCTCGCTGCATCTGGCTTCTGCTGCTTGTCAGCACAGCTGCACTTGTTTTCATATGTGAGCCGTGTTTCTTTTGGTGCAATTTTTCCGTGCCTCCCGGATACTTTGTTCTTTCAACCTGAACTTGACATTATTTTCCTTGCTTATGCTCGAGTCTGGAATGATTGGCTGTGACAAAAGAGGAATCTTCCTCCACGCTCAGGAGCAGACCGATGACCTCTCGGACAGCTGTCGTTTACCGTTAGTCATGGCCCAGTCTCCCTCGCTAATTTTGTTTCTCGCTGCTTTTTGTTGTGTCCATTTCCACCTTTTCACAGTTTAATGCAAAGCACATTTTCAGCATTTTTCTCTGAAGCCACAACTGTCTCCCAGATGGAAATCACTTATTCTTTGGGCGTTAATTAGGATTTAATTGCCCTAATTACAGTACTTCATTATCTCGTACATGATTAAGATAATTAGCTTAGTGTTAAATACTGTGACTTTTTTCTTGTGAGATGGGAAGAATTGCCCTTGATTAGTTTAATGAGATTAATTATACTTAGATACATCAGGTATAACTGTGAAAATTCCCACCTGCAATTCCACTTTCACACTGTTAATGGAAAAATCGTCCTTAATGAAGCCATACATGTGTCTCTACCAGGTAATTAATTGGAAACAGCAGCGCAGATGGTGTAAATGTAGATAATCTGTGTACATTATATCTTCTTTAATGCAGTTTAATAGGTGCTCCTCTAGCGTGTGGGGCCGTCTCCTTTTAGATGTTTGAGAATGAGGTCAATAAATGTTGACATTTCTCGGCCTTGTGGTTGGATATGGAGATGCTTTTTATTTTCCTTTTAAAACTCTTTACTCTAAACTTCAGAACTGTTTGAGCCTGGATATAGCCTGCACGGAACTTTACATGTTTAAATTGTAATTGCTTGTTAAGCACCGAACAGAGTTTGAAAAGTGACCTAATATCCGTGTCTCTGATGAGTTTGAAACAGATATTAGGCCTGTTTCACAGAAACTCTATCTTAAATAAGGTCAGCATGTGTTGAATCGAGCCGAATCAATCAGCGTGGCTAGACTTTAGTGGAATTTAAGCGTTGTGAACAGAACGGCGTAGTTTAATACGGGATTCAGCTGGAAAATCTAGCAGCGTGCTGAAAATCAGAAAATTGCTGGCAGCCTCGTCTGTCTACGTCTGCTTCTCTATCGTTCCCTTCCACACTCTCCATCTCTTTCTCTGTGTGTCTGCAGTCAGAGGGTAGAGTCAGTTTTACTGTCACTACCTGTGAAATTGTATTCCACGAAGATGGATGCATTCTCTTATATTCATGACATCCAGGGAAGCGCAGTCACCTCCAAAACCGTTTAATATGGATGCTATGGAGACGCACACGTGAGCACCCGTGCGCGTGCTCGTGCGGACGCGCCCCATGTGCGACGGCGCCGGCGCGCGGACCCCGACGCGCTCGCTGACGCGCACGGCTTTTTGCCCCAAAGACAATGCGCGGCTGGTGTTTGGCTCCGGCTGATGATGGAGAGTGGTAGTGACAGTGCTGCTCTCCGTAGGGTTGATGCATTACAACGCGGCGCTGCCATGTTGCGTAAATTCTCTGTCTCTCCTCATTGAGAACATGGAAGCTTCTCATCTCGCATGGTACCAGTGCACTTTAGCTCATCTACTCCTCTGTTGCTTCATCTCTGGAGTTTCGTAATGACATTCGCTCCGTGTAGGCCCGTCATCCATTTTGATGGTACTGAGGTGTTGTCTTTCTCTTTGGTGTGTGTGTGTGTGTGTGTGTGTGTATCCGCTTCTGGTCTGAGTGGCAGTGCGGTGTAATATTGTATTCAGAGGTGTTTGCTCTCGGTCCCTGTGCAGCTGCTGGAGAGTACATGTGCTCTGCAGGTGTAGCCCACCTTCCTGCTCTCGTAGGGAAAACCCACGCAGGGTAATCGGCTCGGGTTGTGCGGGAAGATAAAGTCCGTGTGTGTAAATTGGCCCGCCCTGTGCGTGCGCCATCTGTGTGCACACGTGCAGTGTGTGCATGCGTAAGTGTATTTATTTGCAGTGATGGAGCCGGGGATTTGGGAGGGGGGCACGGTCTGCGGGTCAAGGGGCCAGCAAAGTCTCACAGTTGAAGGGTTTGTGGACTGCAGCCGCAGAAGTACACAGGATTAATAAAACAACAGTGAGCACGGGATGGGACTCGGAGGGTACTAGCAGACCCTCACCCCCCCCTCCGCTCCTCCACCACTATCCTAATATAACTAAGAGATGGATCCCCACGAGTCCTTGGGGGAAGGGTGAGGGGTGGTGCTGTTTCACCTCTCCTGTACAGCAAGCCGCCAGAACCCTGTTACTGTCTGCAGGCAGCCAGCAGGGCCTCCCAGGTGTACTGTACCATGTGGTCGGCGCTCTCCGGACGCTCCCACGTCTTCCCCCGGCGCCCCGACGTGACGGGACCGCCAGACGCAGCGCTTTGCACGCGCGCAGTGAAATAAAAAGTACAGGATGCATCGCGCTCTTCGAGGTTCACCCCCGCGGAGAGACTCCTGGAACGGTTGCAGCGCTGCTCCGTTTCAGTCTCCGTGTGCCTGTTTGCTTGGCTCTATTGTAGAACTAAACTTAGGCACCATGCCCTAGCTGCAGGTTGTGTGGAGTTTCTACACCTTGTTCTTTGGCGAGGGGGAGGGAAGGAATCACAGAGTCGGCAGAAATTGGGGTTCTGTTCAGAGGTTCAGAAGCGAGGTTTTGTGTAATCCTATGCTAAATTCAGCATCAGATCTTTTGGGAAGCTGTGTAAAACCAGTATGTTTTTCTTGTTTTCTATGTCTTTACTTTTCCTGCACACCTCAAAAATGATGATAGCACATGGCTTTTCAGCTATCTCACCCTCAAGGCAAAATGTACAAGGCTGCTAGGCGGCGTTACCTCTTCCTCTTCCTAGAGACAGCTAACCCCCTCAAAGGATGCTGATGTCTGGAGAGGGAATGCCTATGAGCAGAAATGGAAAAGAAGGAGGGAGGCTTTGGGATGGGGTAGGGGGTGAGGGGCACTGAATAGAAGGGAAAGGGAGGAGGGAGGGAATATGTGTTTGATTCAAAGAAGGAAAAAAAAAGACAATTTGGTCCCCCTGTTCTTTGTAGAACATTTAGCTTTGACCCTCCCTTGCTTTTTCTACTCCCTCCCACCACCCCCCAACTTATACACACAGACACACAGGGTCCAGCAGATCTGCAGGATATCACACCACCATAGAGCCTTTTCTATCTTCTCTGCAGAGATGCATGCTTCTTAATATATATATATATATATATATATATACATATATATATATATATATATATCTGCACTGTATCATGTGTATATGTCCACATTGTTGCAACAGGCAGACACTGAGGGAGGAGAGAGAAATGGAGAGAGAGTGACAGGAAGGGAGTGAGGGAGGAAGAGAGCGAGGTAGAGTGAGAACCGGTCTAAAATAGGAAAAAGGAGGGGGAGAGGTTTATATGTTGGTTACATGTTTATGATGCAGTGAAAAATATCAGTTTAGATTTACAAAAAAAAAAAGACCTGAGGATAGAATCAGAGCCTTTTTTGTATTTGTGGTGAACTAGTCTACATAGCTGCAGCCAAAGCCCTGACCAGAACTCTACTTGTGCTGAGCGGACTGGAGGCGACCCAGGGTAAGTTATGGGCTTTTTTCTTTCGCTCCCTCTCTACGCTGCTGATTACGATGCTGCTGATTGATTGGTTAGAGGCTGTGGATTATCACGGGCCGCTCGTCACCAGGTACCTGATGATGAGAGGAGAGAGAGACGAGGGGAGGAGGAGGGAAGGCTGGGTGGGGGGGGAGAGAGGAGGGGTGGAAATTAGATGAGCACGGCCGGCGTTCACATCACCAGATCTCACTAACGCTCTCTTTTCTGATTTTTCTGTTTACTCTGCCGTCGCACGTTTGTGTGCGGCGTGTGCGAAAATTGATTTTGTGCGTATTTGTGTATGAGCTGCATGCGTGCGTGTGGTCCCAGACGGCACACGTTGCCAGCCCGCCTGCTTTCCCTTAGTCAGAGCGGCGTGTGCTGATGAGGCTGCGGGGAGGGGTTTGCTGATGAGGGGAGGCCAGAGGGGCCTTTTTGTGAATATGCAGATGAGGGGCACGTGTAAATGGGAGGGGGCTCGGCGCGTGTGTGTGTGCGCCACACGCTTTACTGTTTATATGTTCCCCATAGGGAGCCTGATCCTCAACAGATTGCCGGTGTTTGGTGTGATCTTGCCGCCGCTTTGTTTGGGGCATTCGCTGACAAAGATAAAGACGGAGACGAGGGGATGGAGGGAGGGGAGAAGTGCAGGCGGGGAAAAAAGAATCGGATATAAAAGTACAGTTAAAGAGAAGGGAGATGGTAGCGCAGCTCCAGGGCATATTTTCACCCCGTTGACAAGACGTGATGATTGCTGTTTTGCCCCCTCCCTCCTCCCCTTTACCTCCCTAGACGTTTTTCTAATCCATTTGCATGTCAAAGCAGTGGAGGCCACTGCGCAGATTAGTATGAGATGACATAATGATGTAATGAATTAAATGCTCCTGTTTAAGCGCTGCACTTTGCTTCAGTGGGAGGCGAGGACAGGGGAATGAGGGGCGAGTAAGAAGGGAACAAGTAGGGACCGGACCCCGCTATGCTTTTGTGAGCTTCGCTCCTTTTTCTGCTTGATGTAATTACTGTACAACACTACATCGCTTCTGAGTTTAATTATATTTACACATTTTAGATGCATGGATATTTTTAACAGCCTGTTAATGTTGGACTCCTTCTGTACAAGCCCAGTAATTATTACCCTTTTGCTTTAACTTTTTCATGTTGACACATTGAATTTATTATTAAAAAATAATTAGCAAAAGAAATGATAATGTTGTATTTTTTTATTTAAAATATTAAAATCTTGATGAGAGAATATTATTATTTTTTTAGTAGCTTCACATGCAGACCTGTTTTTTGTTCTTATATCTTCTTTTGTCTCTGGCAGCATACTAAGTCCAGCCTAAAATCCCAACTCATACGACACACTTTTGTAAAAACCGTCATACCTTTCACCAGAGCCCTTAAGTGGCTGTGTGTGGCACAGCAACGGCGCATGGAGTAGATCATCGATTGATGCGCTGGCTAAAGTAGTGTTTTTATGAAGCCCAAAAGATCTGAGACATGACACCTGGGTCTCTGTGGAGAAACACCTACTGTGTGACAGAAGCTGGAGTGTGTCACTCTTGTCATCTCCCACTCCACCAATGATAGAAACCCCCCGTACACGCCTCCGTCACCTGTATCAATCGGGATAACTGCCTCGTGGAGCATGGGGGCAGAACAGGGTCCTGTTGAGGAGATGGATCCGTCCCTCATCTAACTAAACTTTGAGTTATTCACACTATCTTACTTCCCTCCACTTGTATTGATCTGAGATGTACTACACTGATTCTGTGTTGCTTGCCTGATGCTGGGCTTCTCTATTTGGTCATGATTTGGTTCTTCCCTGAGTGGAATAATGGGCTCGATTGACAGCAAGATCAATAGTTAATGAAGACATCATGATGCCGGTGGTATTTATAGATTTAACTAAAGTAGGTGTAATGTAGCTAATTATTAAAATGGAAAGCTTCATATTTGGTATCATATTAAAGCAAATTATTTGTAGAATGTTTTCAATATGACCAGCTGTAAAACACCTAATGGTGAAAGAGGAAAAAGAGGAGGAATAAATTTCACAATTTTTTTTGTTAGTTTGTGTGTTTGTGTCTGTCCCCAGTGTGGCCCCCGAGCTGGGTCCAGGCGGGTGTGGTCGCGTGGAGTCAGCTGGCTGGTGCAGGGGGTAATGAGTATGCACTGTGACAGCTGGGATAAAGTGTATGGATGTGTTTGGTGGGAGTAATCAGCTGTCGACCACGGGGTGTAAGAGGGTGATGTGAGGCTTTATGACTGTAGAGCGCGCGCACGCGCACGCGCGCACACACACACACACACACACACACACACACACACACACACACACACACACACCGTGGTCCACTGGGACTGCATGCTTCACCTCACCCCTGCTCTGCTGAACATATCCTGAGCTTCACAGCTAGCTTCTCTTTTTTGCCTTCAGTAAAAGTGTATTTTTAGTCTTTGCTTCAAATGCACTGAAAATAAGCTTTTTTTTTATTACACACAGTGAGATGATCAGAAATGTAATAATCTAAAACTCAGCACATCAGAAAATAAATGCAGATTTTAATTTGTACTTTTTTGTGAATTAGTGTTGAGTATATAGAAGCGACAAGCAGCCAAATATTGAATATGCTGTATTTTAAACAAATGTGTTTCCAATATTGCAGAAGCAAAGGGAAAAATGTGGCACCATACATTCCTTGTGGTTGTGTTGTATAACTACATTTGCTTTGTTCCAAACTACGTCTCAGTTGAAGTTTTGGGTCCTGTAGCTACAGCGCTTCACAAATAATTGATGCAAACTAGGCCCCACTGGCCAGTGAAATTAAACACACCAATAAATGCATAAATAGAAAATAAATATTGAGCACTAAGCGCTAGAGAGTAGTTCAGCTTTGATTTTATTTTTATCGCGTCGACATGCAGACATTTTCATGCAGTTTTCTAAAGGTTTGTGTTCAGATATGGAGTCAGTGTCAGCCAGTGATCATAGAATGGGTGTGTTGCCCTCTGTTCTACCTTCTAACGGCACATCGGGGTGTAAAAGTTTGTGCACGTGAGAGTTGGCGCCTTTACCTTGAACTCCCGCCCTATCATTCTGGGCTGCAGTTTTCCCCGGCTCGTCCAGCTTCTCTATAGTCAATGAGGAGGATAGGCGGGAAGGAGGATTATTGGTATTGATCTACCCAGGGGGATCATTAGGCATCACTATCAATTCACAGCTCCTAGCACACAGCACCGGCCTGCACAGACATTGCCAATTTGTCCCTATTAGAGAACCCAGTTTCTGGGTGTCTGCTGTGAAAGGCTGTTTAGGCCCCACTGGAGAGCTGCCAGGCCCTGGCTTAGGCCTCACCACAGTGGGCTTGGCTGCACTCAGCTAATGTGATCAACACTTGCTGTCCACGGTCACAACTAAATATGCAACAAAGCTAAATTTTCCCTCCGGAAAACAAAAGTATCAGGCTTTCAGGCGTCTGAGTCTTTTTAAAGGTCATTTCAGGTAAATATTTATTTATATGAGCACGTTTTACTTCCTGTCAACACGGTAGCTTCCTCCAACGTCGTCATATTATTTACCAAGGGGTAATTGGCACTGTAATAGAATACTTCAGTGAGGCTTATCCAGCCTGGCCCACTTATCTGTGTAAGCTGGCTGTTCTGGGACTAAAGCTGCCAGATCCGTTGTCGCTGCCTTTAACCCTCTGTGCTGTAGTCAGGTGGGCAGCGAACGGCTGCCGCGGCATGCTCGGGGTGTGGTAGATGCTACAGCTTGGGCAGTATTTAGCTAGAAAATGTCACATTCAGTGTCTTAGTCTAAGTGTTACTAGTCAAAAACACGTTAATTTGATCAGGTGCTGTTTTTTTATTTAAAATTTGTTTTAACAAAAAATGATCTGATGATTCAGATGTACAAAATCTGTATATATTGTATACTGACCAGACATTCTTATGCCACAGTTTCCTCAGATGTCTAGTCTGTAGTGGATGTGTTATTGTACATCAATGTATATAGACTTCCCTATGTGACAATACACCAGGTCAAAGAGTGGAAAGCCGTGTTTATAGCCCTGTGTCTAAGGAGGGTTTCGAGTGCAGCACAGTCACCGACGGGAGCCGTGCAAGTGAGCCAGACAAGCCTCGCGTTTGACCAATGGGGTCAGTGAACGGCAGGTGTTTTTTTTCTCATGGTCCTTGACCCCTTTCTTGGTCTCTTTAACTGCAGCCTAACAGCGCCGTGGCCCTGCAGATACCACACTTACATACAGTACAGCACGGTACTGCATCGCTGCTACTGTAGTGCAGCCAAATACCGCACAGACACAGTGCAGCAGCGCCACTATTTTTAGCAATATCCTGTGCAGATGTGAGGGGGAAAATCTCCTTGGCTTTGTAAACAGAGCCACAGTTTGTGAGGACAGTGTTACTTCACACTGGGGTCTATTAGAGAGTGAACTGGGTGTGAAGGACATCCTACATATCTTTTAAGTGCTCTAATAAATCATCTTCAACTCATTCAAAATTCATCAGCGCTAGCACTTTGCCCTCCTCCTTTCCAGATCGCTCCTGCGCGATCGGACAGCCGTGCCACATGAGCGCCGCCGAGGAAGCCGTGCTCCTGGGGAGCAACACATTGGTCTTCAACCTGAGGTTTTTGCGTGTGGAAATCAAAGGCCTGCTGGTAATGACTTCAGTCTGGGTTATATGTGGGGGTCCTTTCTGAGCTGTTATTCCCCAGTCCCAGCGCTGCTTTCACACATCCTCATTCATGTGCTGTTCATAGGACGCTGTGCAGCTCTCCTGCGCTAGGTCAACGACCACACAAAGGACATATGGGCCCGCTCTGCTTTAACCGCCCCCTCCAGCCTGTCACACTTCATCAGAAATAAAAGCAAAGGAAATATTTGTAGCAGTAAATCGCGAGGAAGTGCCGTGCCCCGATGTGTACGCTGCTAAATTGCTTTAAAGGCAGAAGAGAAGAATCGAATCGATGATCTAATTGTTCTGTGGTCGTCAGCGGCATTGCCGTGGCGCCGCCAAGAGAGGGCAGTGTGGCCTGCCCAAGAGCATGGCTGCTAGCTGTGGTGATCACCTCACACACACACACACACACACACACACACACACACACACACACACACCGTCCCCAGCCGTTTCTTTATATACATTATACGCGAGCATGGCTGCGTTCCTTCCCCTTTCTTCCTGATGGTTTGAGGGGAAGCCTCTGATGTCCTCTCTGACATGCACCTCGTTCCTATGGCTTCTGGATAATTTCATCTAAAGTCTCATTTAATGGATGTTTGTCCAAATGTGATGAATTAATTCCGGTTGAAAGGCAAACTGGTTTTCCACTTTGCATGCAGCAAATAGGAAATAGGATTGTTTATAAATACCCATCTGTATAAAATGCTGGATTCAGTGCTATATGAAATCAGTGAAATGTAAGCAAAACATTTGTTAAAAGCACCACATGCTTGTGTGCCATTTTATTCCTGTCCTTTGTGATTTTATGAGCCAGTGGAGGCAGACTGTCTGGGAGTAATCAGATAAAAACAGGAATCATTCATGATCCTTAAAAATGTACAAATGAAAAATAAACACATCGCACGGAGCCAGTGGGAGCGATATGTGCTCTTGCTTCTGTGGATTTTACCCACAGGACCAGTCATCGGCAGATCTCGCCTGGTAGCGATCCAGCAGCCATCTCAATATGCGCTTGTGTCGTCTTGTATGTTTTGTTATCCGACAATGTAAGAATGTGCATGTGTGTTTTGCGGGGAGGCGGGAGAGGCTCAGTCTGTGAGCGAAGGAAGAAAAGGAGAGAAAAGGAAGGGAGAGATGGATGAGGGCAGTTTGGGGGCCCTGGGTGTTTTAATTATCCACTGCTCTGTCGTTGGGTCAGAGCTTGCTATCTCTCCCTGGCTTTATCCCTGTCTCATGATTTGAGCAGTACCTTTATCCCTAAGCCTTCAGCTCCTCTGGCCAAACAAAGAAAAAAGGGAGGGCAAAGAAGGGGTTTTACAGCAGTAACTATGC
The DNA here is from genome assembly GCF_900634795.4 of Betta splendens. Lineage (NCBI taxonomy): Eukaryota > Metazoa > Chordata > Actinopteri > Anabantiformes > Osphronemidae > Betta > Betta splendens. The sequence goes on from NC_040883.2 coordinate 14,621,110, forward strand.
CACATTTACCATTAATATCCCTCAATCTCCTCTTTTTTTATGTAGTGCAGAGCAGAGTAACCTCAATAAAGTGACCCCGGTGAGCTGTGGTTGTGTATGAATATGGCTGTTGGGATGGGGGATCCGCTTGCACTAGGTCAGAGTCGGTCTAGTTCTGCTCAAAAGCTGAAGCTAAGTGCTGGCAGCCTTCTAAACAAGTGGGGTGAAGGAGCACATTTTTTTATCTTCTTTCTCCCTTTACTCCTTCGTTCTGCCTTTTTTTTTTTGCGAGGAGAGATCATCGAAATGCCAAACGTTCCAGGAACTCGGCTGGTCTGATAACACTATTGGCTGAGAAATGGCTGCTGTGGACGGGCACAGTGGTCACGTGACCTCGCTGTAGACTGCTCCTGCAGCTGAAGGGTTCACACAATAAGCAGTTTTACTCTGGTTCACTATGTGGGTTATTGTTAATAAGCTTTGTTTATTAAAAACAGTGCCTGATGACATTTTATATACCATAAATGCTTTGATTTTAGATAGGAAACGATGATTTAAGTTTGAATAACTGCTGCAGAATTGTAGGTTTTTATTTTAAACTTTGGGTGCTAACAAAAACCTGTGGCAACAATTAAGACGGGAATCGTTTGTTATTTTTAGTTATTCTTAAAAGAAGAAATAAATACTACGTCTTGTGAAATCTTTAAAATTCCTAATTGTCTGGACTCAGTGTCACCGTTTGGAGGCATTACCCTGTTTTTGTCTGTTTCTGTGTGTGTGTCTGCAGTAGTTTGATAGTCTAAAAACCCACAAAGCAAACGTTTCATCATGGAGTGCACAAAAGCTGGTGTGTGCATGGGTACATACACACGGTATATCCTGAGTGCCTATGTGTCGGTGTGTAATTTCTGGACCGTACTGTATCTCCATGACAACATGGTTTTGATGTGGGTTCCCTTCCTGACATTTCCCCATTTGGGGAGGCTCATGAATTGCCTTTCCTCTCCTTCAGTCAGCATGTCACATGAAAAAAAGGTTTTTTTTGGGGGGGGGGTTAGGGAGAGGGGTAAAAGGGGGGGGCAGTATGAGGAATCTAATGGGCGTCTGGTCTGATTGTCCTCAGCCGTGGCAGTAGAGACAAAGCAGATGAATTGTGCAATGGATTCGAAGAGATTGGAGACAAGTGCATGTCAGCAGCCCCTCCATCTCTCCTCCTTTCCTCCCCCATCCTCCAGGATCCCTCCCTCTCCATCTCTCCTCTCTTTTTGTCTGACATCCTGAAAAAAGCAGGCATGACAGCAGTGCTCTGCTTGAGCAAAACATTAAAAAAACAAAATGCAATCCGCTCCCATTTTCCCCTCGTATTAGATATTCAGGCTGACGTTCAGTGTGTTGGGCACATATTAATTGTGAAACACTCCACGACAAATCTTCACAGTATTAATCACTAAGAAAACATCAAGGACATTTTGATTCATGCCGACTAAAACCCTAGAAATGAATGACAGCGCTACAGCGTGTGAAATAACACATTTAAAGATGAAGGTGCTCATCTAATTATTTGAACAGAAACACACTGGGCTGAAATTTGATCTGACTTTATGCCTGAATGTTTTTTGCCTGATGATTTAGTTTGGCATCATACTGTACTATAAAAGCTCAAATCATCCATGTTGACTCAATCACTGGTCAGTGTCTGTTATTTGCACAGAATCCAAACCTCTAGGAAACCTCCAGCTTCACACGTCTTTTAGCTTCATTGCTGAATCTGGACGTAAAACAGCCTTTTTTTTAAATTTAGTTTGTCTTTAAACTCTGCAAGAAAAGTCACAGATGACCTTCTTTTCCGCCGTGGTCTTTGTCATATGAGGCTCTGTCCAGTGTCTGTGCTTGGGTCAATGTTTCAGTATAGCAGTATCGGCTGAGACTGTAAGTGTTGGAGACTTCTATTACAGTATGTGCTGATGTATTTTCGACAGCTACTCCGGCTTTGAAGTTTCAAAGAGGAAATACTCTGAGAGGCTCCGAGGGGAATCACGTCTCTTCACACAGTATCAACTTATTTAGCAATTTTTTATTGTTCATTTATGGCACCGGAAATTAAACAGAATTTATTATCAATAATATATATATATATATTTTTGCCTTATTTAATGCAGATACTTAAAATCTCCTTAATATACCCCGTTATTAAGATGAATAGACAATACATTTTCATTTTCATAGAGTGACCACCTTGATGAAAGTGGTCTGCAAGCTTTTGTTTTGTGTTGACTGCATTTATTATTCATCTTTACATCCGTCTGTATTTTAATATGAATAATGGAGGAGATATCAGAGGAGAAAGAGGGATGTGAGAGAGGGGTGCCACGCAGCATGTGTCCTTGGCAGTTCTCTACTCCTCCACTCCACACAGTGGAGCAGGTGTGTGTTGGGGGGGTGCACTGAAGGAAGAGGAGGGCTGTCAGACTCCGACTCTGGCTGTGCCTGGTGCAGGGCCAGGTTTCTGGGTCCTGCTCCCCCCCCACCCCCCACCTCCTCCCGCCTGCCTGCTTACCTGGCTGGCGCTCTTGTCGGATTTAATAACAGTGTATAAATCAAAAGCCTCCTGACTGCCACACAGCCTTCATTAAATTCAAATGGGGAACGGGTCTCTTTGGATCCAATTTTAATAAAACCAGGTAATCAAATATGGGTTTAAAAATGGGTCATCATTTCTCAGTCTCACTGATATCTAGTCACCATCAGTTCCTGTGTACACATTTAACATTGCAGTCAGGACCCAGCTCTCACACATGGTGTACTATAGGGGAAGTGCTGCATTTGTAGTAAACACAATGAAAGATTAACACAGTAACGCAGCTCATCACAATTAGCCCAGCTTCACCAGTACAGTTCACAGTTACTGTACTTTCAAATACAAGTTTACTGTAAATTCACTATCAGTTAATTCTGAAGCTGTATTAACAATCTGATATCAGATAATCATATCTATAGGTTTCCTTGTAAAGTGAATGTGTGTGTTCATCTTCATCCCGTTCGCTCATTTTAAAATCAGTTTTATTGTTTTGCTGTGTAGATTTGGCATAAAAATAACAATTCTGAGAGATCAGGCTACAGAAACAGACAGATGTCAAGTGGTCCAGCAGGTTTTGACAGTTTGCCACTAAGCTGGGGTTTGTGTTGCATCTGCACTGAGGCAGAACTTGGGGTTTAGAGGGTATAGGATTAAATGTGTCAACACATTTGTTTTTATTGTTCCAGATTTGTGTTATCTCGTGTTGGTCTTTGACTGAAAAATGCTCAAGAAATTTATGTGCAATGATTTTATTGTGCGCAGATTTGCACCAAGTCTTTATGCATGCATTCATCAGTACAGGCTCTGGGCTTGTATTTTCATTTAATGATGACAAAGTTATAGCTTAATATCGATAGTATATGGAGCATTATTATTAATTATTATTTTTGGTGCCTGATTGTGAGGTTGTTTGTGCGTTTGATTGATGCATAATTCTCTTTGATTAGTGTCCACATAAAATAAAAATAAGAGAATACATTTGCTACTTTAAAGAAAGGAGCTGTGCTTTTGTTCAGTATCAGGAGCTGGACTCTGGTGGTTTTGTGGTGATGATCAGAAATAAGTAACTGCATCATACACTTGCAGCAGAAGAGGGCACTCTGAGTCGAGGATGAGCCTGCTCCTTCTCTCTTCCTCTGCGTCTTCTGCTGCCTCCTTGCATTGTACTCACCTGCTTCGCTTCACTTTGTTGCCTGTAACAATTCCAAGCAACAATCAACGCGATTTTGTTTTTCAGAGCATTAATCACCGCCCAGTGACGTCCACTGCACTGTAAAACACGGGAAACAGGTGGAAATTGAAAGTGATTAACAGGAGATTAAATTATGCATAAGTGAATAGTTGTATACAGGTTTATATTATAGATATATATAATATATATACACACACCTGACATTTATCTCATTAGGGCTAAAGCATATCTGTGTATCTATATTATGCTTACTTTAATTTACTGTTTAATGTTTAATTAACGTTTGCCAGACTGGGCTGCCTCAGCCAACGTGGTGAACGATTCAACCAAATATCACAGCATTGTGGTCCATTACTGGTTTAGGGGTAAAGGGGGGTGTTGTCCCTTACATACGTACAGTCTACAGCAGAGCCGTAGTCTTTGATGCCAAGTACGAGCAACGCAAGTAATTTTAGTTGTGTGTTTGTGTTTTTTGCCGTCGCCCGTGCTTTTGCGCAGCCACATAATGGCGGTGAATTCTACCTGAGCGTCGTGTCCTCCACAGGCAGGTCAGAGGAGTTTCCATCACCCCCTGGTGTGTCTCCCTCCTGCCTCTGTTCTTCCTGCCTCCCTTCCTGTTGCCATCGTGGCCTGCCATGTTAGTGCAGCCTCCCGCTGCTCAGCCCTCTCCTTCAATAAATCTTCATATGTGTTGGAGGGAAGGTGGAGGGTACAGACAACAATAACCACTGGTACTCTCCATCAAAGGGTTATCTGGCCTTCACAGGCGCACTGACAGACGTCTGCCTGACACGGAGCAGAGGCCGAGTGCTGTGTCTCTGACAGGGAGGAGGCCTGGCACGGGAGACAGGAAGAGGAGTCGTTTAAACCAAACTAAAGAAGGAAAAAGTTTAAATGTTGAGAGGAAGGACCTAAATAATGAAATAAAACAAGCTGGAAAAAGTACAATATCAAAAAAGTCTTTGACGGAATCGCCAAGGAAATGCTTCTGTTGTTTGTGGATGCAGATTTAACTTTTTGTACAGTAAAGCTCTTACTTCACTGCTTTTTGTGTTCATCCCATTTGACTATTATTAGTTCACACTACAGTCGTCGCCTCCTCATTTTGGTAATGTTATGATATAATTTCCTCGCTGCTGAGGTTTAGAGGAATCAGATTTCGGTACGAGCAAGACATTTGTTATGTTGTGTTGCAGGGGCCTATTCCTCAGTGCCGCATTCTTGTCAGCGAGGACTACTGTTATGAATTACCAGCCCCAAATTTTGCAACTTAAAAAGTGGGAATAAGAATAAACCTTTTGTTTGTGTCACCTATCATCTTGAAATATTTACCATTCTGCACCTCTCAGCCTCCTGTCTCCCTCCAGTGTGATAAAAGGTTGCTGGCTCCCATCCTTAACCCCTTCCTCAGTCTTCCCATCTCTACACTATAGCTCCATCTCGTCTACGAACACACATCATACAAGCCTCGTCTTTCTGCTCAAATCCCGCTGCCTCCAGTTTTTTTTCTTCCCTCCACACAGGAAGTAGTTTTACTGGGTGGGTCCTTTGGGAATCTTATGAGCATTTGACCAGGTGTCTGTGACACTTTTCAATATTTTATTCCGGAGCATGTTTGTGTGTTTAGTGTGTGTATTCGAGCTGTTATATGTTTGACTTCTCAGTTTGAAGAGAAACAATTCTTGCGTGTACTTTTGCGCTTTGTGTCTCTTGTGTGGTGCGGAGTGAGGGTGTCTGCAGTGTGTGCGTTTTTTAAAAAATAAGAGGGGGAGGAGGAAATGAAATTCAATGCTGAATGAATTATGGAGTATGTATCGTTCCCTACTGTGTGGTGTTCAGAGTGCGCGAGTGAATGGAAGTCATGTGCAAAAGGTGCAAAAATAAAAACAGAAAGACTGGAGTGTGTTTTAGGCGTAGTGTCAGGTACTGTATGAATTGCCTGCGGTTGCCTTGCAGGACTGATACCTCTGAAATCCACCATTTCTTTCCATTCGCTTTCAACAAAAACATGTCCCCCAGCTAAGGTGCACCTTCACTGTTTTTCCTATCACTTTTTTAAGAGAAAACAAAACTGTGAGCAGTATCAACCTGATACTGGGTTTTGTAAAGGGTACATCCCGGTGGTTTCTGAGGTAAACTGGCATTGTGCTAGAGTCCCATCTGTGTGTGTGTGTGTGTGTGTGTGTGTGTGTGTGTGTGTGTGTGTGTGTGTGGCCAGCTGCCAACATCAAAATGACTAAATCACTGCAGTTGTCTGTCTTTGCAGCTCAGAATAATATTTGCTCAAATCTGCTGATAGCCTGAGTTTCTACAATGTAAACATAAAGACTGTATACTTGCACCGTTTCAGTTGTTTTAATATTTTCCTTGACTTCATTTTTGGTTGTGGCTTATAATAAAATACGTACTTGCAGAATTTTGTTAAAGAGCAGAAAAAAGGCGCCTTTGAACAGGAGATAAGAACTCTGTGTCGGCGCAGATAATAACGGATAGGGGAATATTTGTTAGATGCATCGCCCTGATTTTTCCTACTGAACGTTCCTCCATCCCGTTTTCATGTCTGTCCTCGTCTCCCTCGCTCTTCCTCGTTGACCTGCCCTAACTCTCCCTTTCGCAGTGGCTCTTTCTTAAATATTCTCCGTGTTGCATTGAGCTCCCGGTCCGACACTCCGGCGCTCCACTCCGCCCCGGCTTGTTTTTGAGCCCCGGCCAGTGTTTCCTTTCTTCTGTTGGGGCGGTGGTGGGGTGCGAGGCCTGATGTGGGGGTTATGTCAGGAGGGGAGATCATAAATATTAGGAGCTGCAGGGAGACAAAGGGGCTAAAATGGAAAGGCTTGGCTGGACGAGGGGACCTGGCCATGTCATGTACCTCAGTCATTTTTCTTGTGCGCTTAGAACTCAGTCAGGGGTTTAATTGGAATCCAGACTTCAAAGAAACCCTCTGCCCATCCAGCGGCCCCCCCATCCCAGCTCCACCCCTGCACTAACTCCCCTGGCTGGATCCACTCACGTCCACCGCACATACACACAGACCGTGACCACTACAATATCAGAGAGAGCATCACCATGCACGACCCCAGCTGAAATTGACTTTGCTCATATTTGCACTAGACGTTTAGGTGTGGTGTATGGATTTGTGTGGTCCTTGTTTGTGTTTGAATTTGCACACCCCAATTTTTCTTGCACTTTATAAAATTCACACATACAGTAGTTATTTGTTTGGGATTTACTAGTTATTTGTTTGGGATTTATTACACCCGGCTGAAGTGTATGAACGAACAAAAGGCCCGCAGAGAGAGCACCTTTAAAATCTCTGCCTGTATAAAAGTCAAACACATGCACGAACCTCGTTGAGAAATGTAATATTTTCATTGTTCCACATTTTTCACTAGAATTGTTCCATTATTAGAAAAACACATTTCATTTTGTCATTCTTTTTTTTTTTTTCTCTACTATAGCACTCACGCTCCGGTATGTTATTTAACACCTTCATACAGCTGCGTATGCCGATTTATTTCCACCCTCATGTTGTCTGGTATTTATGCTGTAATTGGGCAAATTAGAAATGTGCTATACATGGTTTAAATTTAAAATGGGAAAAAGTTAACTTTGTAATAGGCTGAGCCGGAAGAAAATGGCTGAGAAAATGTCTGTTGTACAGTGTAATTAATATTAAAGCAGCAGGGGTTGATATGCAGTAATATATGCACCTGTGTAATTAAGGCTTCCACCTGCTCCTTTGGAGCTTCAGCAGGCCTTGTTAGCACTGTGTGGAAGACCCTTTTGAAGCCATACCTCTAAGATAATATGTTTCAAAGTTATAATTACGGCTGGGGAAAGAGGGCCTATTTTCAGACCTCTAACAAAACACTTTTTCCATTACACTTGGTAAAGGTGTTAATGACTCCTTGTCTTTTTGATTTTTTACCCATTGGTATTATGAAAAGCTGTGGCTTTTTTTCAAGCAGCTCTTCACAGAAACCCTACATTATCACAGACACCATCTCTGCTTCAGTCTCCATGAAAAGTAATTTGTTCAGAAATTGGATGCAAAATCATCAAGCACAAACAGTGGTGATTGGTAAAGCACTGTGAATGAATCCGTGACGGTTTATCATGGACATTATTAATAAATCTTAACTACTCTGCTTAGCTCAGTATGTTACATGTCCAGCATTGGAGGCTGTTACTGTGTGCTGGGAATTCATTGTCCTTTGAGTTCACCTGTTTAAGTTCTGACCTGCTGTATCATAGCAGCTCACGGTAAATGTATTCAGGCAGATTAATGCAGGAGCCTTTCTAACAGCCGGTGTTAGCGATGATGATGACTGATTGTTGTTTAAAAGAAAACAAAGAGCTCTCTCCTACTATCCCGCTGTCGTGTTTAAAAAAAAACAACAACGTATGTCTTGAAGAAGCGTGGGCTCTGAATGACTAATAGAGCGGCTCATACAGAATGGTTTGTAATGGAGGTGTTAATGACCATGTTGCTTAAAGGTTACTTCTGAGTGGTGTTTTCTTTCTCCCTCACGTCAACACCTTTATGCTCCCACCAACGTGTTCACTTTGTTTCCTATTATCCTGCTCTTTTCCTGCACAACCTCGAGTGCAACCGCAGCGTCCAACAGATCAGGGGATGACGGACTCGGACGAGACTGAAAAAGATAATGAGAGAGGGAGAGGAGGCGACCGAGGGCTACGAGGAGGTGGAAAAAGGTGCTAAATCAGAGCAGGTCTCACCCAGCAGGATTTAACTTGAAGGGACTTGGCATCAGCCGTGTCTCACACGGGCCTCTGCAGGATGAAGGGCAACACAAGCTGCTCATCACACCCAACAAGTACACAAACGCACCACGGCTCATTCACATTCAGCTTCATCAAATATATTTAAATGGAGGGATCCCCGCTCCCTGTAGCGCTGCAAAAGTGCAGGACACAATTGAACTATTTGAGGGAAATTGGTGAAGAGCAAAGAAGGAAGGTTTTTTTTGGAGAGGTAGATGAGGTCATGGGTGGAGCGGGGTGCACACAGAGAGGTGGTGGCAGCGAAGGGGGTGCTGGCTTTTATGGTAATTGCATCCCAGCATCCCATTGTCAGTTGGCTCAGTGGTTGGTCTAATTTAGGAGCAGAGGTTGTTACGTTTTGCGCCCTGACAGACTAGACTATTGTTGCATGTGCTGTATTATTTAGTGTTCCTTCTGATTATTTTTTTATTGGATTCTCCGTGGAAACGAGTCAAACTTGGCTTTTGCAACAGTTCGCATCGAGGAAAACACGTGTCTTTGGTCATGGGACACGAACCAGGGTGACTTTGTTTGTTTACAGTTGATGAGACATTTTGGTTTCCAGCTCATAAGGCTTTTCCACATGTGCCACTGTCATTTTGGAGCATTAGATGATGCTCTAATGATCACAGAGCTCTACTAAAAATGTTATATACACACAAGGATTAGATATTTGAATTAAAAACACAACGTTTTGTGAGGACTGACTGATATTAAAGTCAGCCAGAAATGGCAAAAACAGGAAGATGCACCTTCAGTGACCTAACTGACATTTGTATGTAATGTAACAGGTGAATTCCTGAAGAGCAACACACAATGAGTAGCAGTTACATCAAACTCGTACCAGTTCATGACCAGTGATGTAGAGGACAAGAATCAGCAAAAATACTGATTAGTTTCAGAATAAAATAGATGAGGAAATGGAAATTGAGAATGAATAACACAGTGAAATGAGGCTCGAACAACCAGATGGGATCTAAAAATGAAAGTATGTGAAGACGTTCGAAACGTGTGGCAGGTTTTATTACTGTTATCAAATTGGCAACTGTCTGGCAAATTGTGGCCATATTAGATGGTGTTTTCTCCTGTGTTGTAGGGAGATTTTAGTCGGCGAATTGGTTTGGACAGACAAGGTGTGATAGGTTAGAGTCAGCGAGAGGCAAAGGAAACCAACAGTTTCAGGGTACTGTGATCTGTTACACAAATGCCTCAGGTCTCCTGAAAACACAGATCCGGACTCGAGTTAAAGCCACACACGCGCACGTCCACACAGCGGCGTACACACCGGTGTATCTCCCTAAACCATCTGGGCTGATAACAGACCTTGGTGCGCGGGAGCACAGAGAGTGGATGGAACACAAGCGCGCTTCTCACCTCGCGAGCGCAGACACAGAGAGCAGACACTGTCTTCCCCTGCCTCGTGGCCCTGGTGCAGACACCGCGCCCCCCTGCTCCATCATGGTGGGGAAAAACACACACACATGTTTATTTATGGTCCTCTAAGCCTCAAGTTTGGATCCGGCTAATATAAATGCTGTCGTTTATAAATGTCAAGAAGAATATTCCACAGCACAGAATCTTCAAACCATAAATCTTTCCTGATCGCACCTATGGTGGTATTTAAACAAAATGACTAGACTGGCTTGCAGCATCACAGTGGATTTATATTTGTTTGGCCTTTTCCTAGTGTGTTTTAAAGGGTATGGCATTACAGCCAGAGCAGAGAATTATGCGCGAGATATTTTTAAATGACATGTTTTAAATATAATCCCAATTAATACAGTATATTGCATGAAACAGTGGCCCCATAAATATGAAGAAATACAAAAACTTCCAGTTATAGATCACTCTGCAATACGTGACGCGGCGTCTGCATCCCACAAGTCTTGCTCGGTGACTTTGACGGAGACGGGGTTAAAGCAACAGCAGCTCAGGGTTTGGTTTGGTGAAATCTTGTGGTTTCTGTGGAATATTAAACTAGAAATGAAACGTTTGATCCATATTTTTCTTGTTCAAATTGCAGGCAGTAGCACTGGCCCAACCTGAATAGATGTTTTGAGAGTCTTTACCACTGAATGAAAACTGAAAGAGGATGTTTTCATTGTAATGAGTATTCCTCCTGTTCATAATATTGATAAATGCTTCTTTTCAGATTTGCTTTTTAGGCATGGCGGATGAAAATCACTGGAATTACTTTTAAATTAAGATTTTAGCAGGCTGAACAAATCAACTGGACATTAATGTTCCCAGGCACTTGACTATTGTTTGAACTAAATTTACTGCCGTTAAATGTGCACGGCGTGTTCTTCGAGCAGATATTGTAATGGACATTATGACTATAAGCATAATGTGATGCAACAATTATAATAATGAGGTGTAAGAGAATTCTAATACATTTTATATATGCAACTAAATGTGCTGAAAACAATAAACATAACACGTCATGTATATTCGGTTTTACCTCTTGTTCCTAGTTAAAATAAAAGCAGTGGAGGTGGAAATGCCGTTCCGCGGGCTGACATGGTGTCAGATCCGTAGGCAGCCTGCGTGTCCCTGCTGGAGGCGCCGGCTGCGACCGGGGTGGGGCCACCCGGTTCCCCCCCGTGGCTCTGTGTGGTAACAGCCCCCACGTCTCGGCCCGGTCCGCGGGGATCGGGCCCGCCGGTGGGGAGAAGCCACCCGGAGGCCTGTGTTCGTGCACGTAGGAGTGATGCTCCCCACCGGCGGCGGCGGCTGCTGCGGCCCGGCTCCTGCACCCTCTGGAACCCTGTGCAGCACCACACGCTGCAGCCCGCAGCACCGACGCCTCGTAGGACCCGTGTTAGAATGTAGTGTAGCACTTATGCAGCGGCCCCATTTGTCTCCGAAGCTTGACAGTTACTTTGAGAGTAGTTTCCTGTTGTGTTTGCAGTGTCCTCCGTCTGCAGGTGGTTGAGTTGCGTTGAATACCTCCGTGTCTTCGCGCCTTGTCATAGATGGCACAACCCCGTTCAGAATGAAGGCGTTTAAGTGCCAAAGCCACTAGCGCTGTGCTGTGCCAGCCCCCCTGCAGCACAGGCCCCATGTTCCATAAAACCCTTAATTGGCCTGTTAAACATCAGACTGTAATCACATGTGGTTTGCCTGGAGAGATCTGTAAACACCCTGTATGTGGTGTTCTCCTCCTCCCCTCTCCTTTGCTTCTTCCCGCCTTACATCACACCAAAGCAGAACCATGTGTTCATGTGTTGATTTGGAAGCCAAAGATGAGATCTGGGAATTTTTTTTCATTTTTGGGAGAAAAAAAAAACAATTGAAATAATATAATTGTAACCCCTCCCCTGGTTTATTGATGAGGCAGTGTTTGAACAATAAACGGAGGATTAACTAGTTACAAACAGACAGTTGGCCGTCTGGCTTTCCTCTGTAACCAATTGAGAACAGCGCACGCCAGGTTCCACTTGTCACGGTCTCCTTGCTAACATCCAGTCCAAACTGTACTGTTGTGAAAATGGAAAGTTAATTTCATAGTGTGCTGCAACGCGAAGGGCCGGGTCATTTGAAGGGTAACGTAGAGAAGAATGGGAAAAAAAAGCCCACAGCAGAAGGTGAAAGCTGTCTGAGTTTAGGTCAATCAGTTTTCGCCCCCTCACACCCTCCCCCCACTCACTCACCGACTCCATCTTTCTTTTTCTCTGGAGCTCTGGAGCCTTGTCACCATGGAGCTGAGGTTGGAGTTCAGCGTGGCGCTAAGGAGAGGCTAAACTACTGACAGTCGTACTTCAGTGAGAGCATTTGGGATGTACTCTGTTTGGACTGTTTACTGTGTTCTGGCTGTGTGAAGGGACACAGGTTATATACTGTACACACACACACACACACACACACACACACACACACACACACACACACACACACACACCGTGTTCCATCATCCTCCCAAGTTAAATGATGTACAGTAGGCTCCCTAAATATATAGAAGTGAATCTGGTGCATCTAGGATTTCTGTTTCCTTTTTTATACCTTAGTATAAACCAAACCCAGACAAAAATGCCCTTTTGAAGGTGAAGCCTTCAACAACCATCTTATCAAGCATTCTGGTTTCTCCGTATGCAAAGGCTGTGTACAGGAAGCTCTAATTTTACCTGTTTTCAGTATAATTGTTACTATCGTTTTTTCAGTCCGTGCCAGTTGAGCAGCTACGCGGCTGTGGATCCAGTTCCCCGCCCGTACGAGAGGATCATAAAAGCCACTGACATTTTTTCCTGCTGGAACGTGGGCGTCCCGTTTGCTGATCAAACACACATCTGCGCGACACTGGGGCTGAATGGAGACCTTTGAGCTGAGCGGCGGTCGCGCTGCTCCCCGCTCCTCCCCGCGCTCCGCGCCCTCGCCGCTGCACCGGGGAGCGCGAGGCGCGCGCGCTTTGATGTGCATCGCGTGCGGCATCTCCAGGTTTTTGCCGAGCTGTAATCGTCCTTATGTCTTTAGCGGTGTATTAAATGTGATCGGTCCGATGTTGTTGTGAACAGATAGGAGCCATAATATGGATTGGATGTAATTACCAAGCTGGAACACGCTACATTTTTTTGCAATATTGCTCTTGAGGGTTTTCTTTTGAGGCAGGTGAGGTGGTGTCCTATTCTGTTATTACACCCAGAGAGCTGATAGCTAATGTAGATACACGCTGATAGATGAGGTTTATCACAGCACAGCACAGCTGCATTGATGGCTGCACTTTCCCAGAGGGTAGAGGGGGCTTATTATGCATCCCATATGAAGGCACAGTGTTTGCTCATAAAAACCCAGTCTGGATAACGATCCTTGAACACTCACTCTCATCTGATTTCATCTGGAGACTAATGATGAGTTTGCCTTCCAACTTCATTTCCTATCAACGTCGCCGTTCCGTTGTGTTTTTCCCAGTGATGAAGTGTTACAAAACTGTGGACGGAGCGTCTGAGGTACATTTGTGAAATGAGGCGTCACAAGTCCAGCTTTTTCCAGGAGATGGAATGAATTCTTTAAAGTACAGTAAGCTGAGGCGCGTGATGCCGAGTGGCTGCGCTTGTTTATTCCTCCTCGTTCTTCTGTTCAGTAAGCCCACGCAGACACAACACTGCTAATGACAGTGAGAGTTACCACCTGGGCCAGGACGCTACCGTAGGATGTTGTTCAGGCTCCATTGTCCACTTAATGAGAAATGTATTAATAAAACTCTTGGGAATGTATGAAGATCATGTTTCTGCATCTTAAGCTAACCATGGAAAACAGCTCTGCCTGCATGTACTTAAAATAGCTTGATGTCTCTGTGTGACTGAATTACTAAGTAGTATAAGCAGTTTTGAACCCCAAACCCTTTATACAGAAAGACACATGTCTACATGTCTACATGTGGATCTGGTCACGAATCAAACCAAATCTAAACATGGAGGTTGGCCCTGTTAATGGATTTAGGCTCTTGGCGCCAGAGTGTGCGGCATCTGTCTATTCTGTAGTAATGTGGGAGTACTGAAGTACCAGCTGTACTGCTGTGGTGGAAATGTGAGGCCAGTTCTGCTAAATACTGTTGCAACAAGGTAAAAAGCCACTAGCCATGAAATCTGTGTTGTTCACATGCTTTCCTGTGGTTCCTAAAGTGGAACAACTGTTTTCAGTGCAGCTTGTAACCAGCCATCCATAAACATTGACCTTATGCCTGGAAAATCAATGGCCTCTATGAAATCTTACATTTGACATCACTGGCCTGTTATGGATTAATGGAAAAATCCCATGCTATTTTATTTTTACTTTAAACTTACATACGCCTGATAAATAATTAAAAGTACTGGTGCATTAGTACGTCTTATACATCCACCAGAGTCTTTACATCCCATGCATTTGAATTACATTTGCTGTACAGCAACAACTTATTCACAATAAAATGATATTTTAAAGCTGATTGGTTTTGAGTCTAAAAAGAAAAAAAAATCAAAGGATTATCCTTATTAAAGATTGATGAAACTGTTTTCATGGAGAAGGTGAAACGTGGCGTCGGGTTTTAACAGGCAACAGCTCTGCTGAGGTTTTTCCAGGTTCCTGTCTGGTATGAAGACACGTTGAAGATAGCGGTTGGAGTCATGCTCACGTTAGTTAATAGTGGCTGTTTGTTTGCTCCGGCCCTTCCTGCCCACCCGCTTCGGATGTTATCAGCCATTACGAATGGGCTGATCAGAACTTATCAGCGCATTCGAATGGGCCAGTAGGTGCCTGCTCTGCCTCCTCGCGAACAGCTAACAGCTAGCTAAGTTGCTATGTTAAGCAGCTTTAGAGGTTATTGTGGTTAGGGTTAGGGCTGGATAACGGGTGGGGGGTTCAGGTTACAGTTAGCTAACACAATACCGCTAGCTACTTGCTAAGTTATGCTCGCTAATAAATCAAAATCAAAAACTTCGATCCTCCCGTCGGAACAACAACCGCTCAACAGCGCCCCTACTGACTCTGCTGGTTAAATCATCCGAGCCGTGATCAACCTTACGGATCATTGACAACGATCTACCGCACCTATTCACCGCTGCCAGCAGGTAGATGGGCACCTACCGGCCCATACGTATGGGCTGATAACCACTGATAATGACCATTGAATGGCGTGATAACGTCCGAAGCCGCTCTCCTGCCAGTGGGAGCCGGGCGAGGTCTATTGGCCGTCGGGTCCCTTCCCCCTCCTCAGCACTGTCCTTCCTCTGAGGAGCGTTTGAATTTAATATTCCATGAAATAAGGTAGCCCATCAGGCTCTTGTAATCACGGCAGGTTAATGGGAGAAGTAGAATTACTCTTACTCTTCTCTCAGACCCTTTGACACATTCAAAGCCATGCTTTTTCTATGATTATGGGAATATTGGAAGCCAAACCTAGCCACGGTGGATCCGTCCTCCTCAGAGGGTCCATACTGCTCTGATTGTTATTAGGATTCATCCTGCATGGCTGATGCAGATGCTTTTGAGGGGAGACCACTGATTTTCCACCTCTAATAGGACCGTAATTTTCCTAGTAAATAAATCTGGACCTCCTTTCTTCTTTTTAACCAACATTTTCTCTCTGCGTTGATTACCTCATGCTTCTCTTGCCCCGTAATATAAGACACGCCTACACGCAAACATGGCTGCAGACTGTGGGTGTTAGACTGTCATGTAATTGTATGTATCACCCGCAGCATTCCTTGAGTGTAAAAGCATTCTCCTGCAGCACGGAGGCCTGCTGTTCCACAGTGATACAGCAATGCCATACATGTGACACCCCCACATTGCTCCCTGTGGATCACTCTTTATTACTCCCATCTCACCTCCATCAAGGCCTGGTCTGCTGCCATTATGACACCTGAGGAGGGAAGGAAGGAAGGGGAAAGGAGCAGAACAGTCGCACTCAAGGCAGTACAAGCCTGACAGACTGTCTTTTGGACAGGCTAGGGACAAAGAGAGTTTCTAGGCAGCCAGCTCCCTGAGTAGGATTTCTTCTCTTTTATAGCACCTTTCCACAATAAAGCCCCTCTCTACGGTTGTAATTCAGAGATTGCTGACTTAAGTCACACATAGTTGTAAAGGGAAGTCAGGGAGCTGCATGGTGAAAGCTAATCATATTTTGACTTGGGCTTTGGGGTTGCTTAATTTAGATTTTGTAGGAGGTATCAAAACTGTCAAAATGAGCTGTCTGCTCATTTGAATAAAGGGAGCAGGACCTTTCGCTACAGGAAATGGGTTTCAGTCGAAATACTTTTATTTATTTCTTTTTCTCTAGCTAGTGTCATGTTTAATCAGTTTGTTACCTTTTAAATAAGTTTGTCAAGTGTAGTGTGATAAACAGAGGTGTGGATATGAGAAATCATTCACTCGCTGTCTGAGTGTAATATGATGTAATTATGACCCAAGAGTATTAAGAACTGCCAGTGTGGTCTGTCACTCCATCAGAATAGAATAGAATAGAACCTTTTTTCCAGTCCTGGCCCTTTTGGTATCATGGCGATTCACCACGAACTCCACTGTGTAGAAGTGAGTCAAAAGCAATGAAGTGACACGGTGCAATTTTGGTGTCAGCCATCACCAGGATTAATGTTTCATCACATCGAATAGTCGTTTGCTGTACTTTGAACAACTTAAATTCGTTTGTTAATCTTTGTCTAACATGGTGCCAAAGGCAGACAGTCAGTTTTATTATAATTTTTTTTAAGGGGAGTTTGCTTTGGAGACGCTCACTGATCACAAAAGTTTCTTTTATATATATATATATATATATATATATATATATATATATATATATATATATATATATATATATAATTTTTTTAACATGTGGTGTTGCACCTTTAGTGAGGGGGCGGGGCGGCTGGAGAAAAAGGAGCTATGCGGTTCGACGCTATATGCTGATTTATAGCAAGGCCAGGGAGCAAAGCCCTGAAGCAGCAAATGCAGTGCTTCAAATAGAGATTGCTGGTGGCCTTTGGTGTGATCGGTGACCCAAGGTGAGGCACTTAGTGATTTATCTCTCACATATCTCCCCATCTCTCCTGCTCCGTGGCGGGGCAGGCCTGACTAGAACGCGCTGGCCTTGACTCTGGCCCGGGAACAGGGCCTAGTCTGGGATGGGCAGCGTCTGGCACACAGTGCAGCACCTTTGCAGTCGGGGTTAGCAACATAGAAGCGCTCAGCATTTGGGTCAGAGTTGTGGGTCAAGCTGCTCGATCTCTTACCACAGGAGTGAACCCACAGAAACTTAAAAAGCGGTTATGCTGCGATTTGGTGGTCTTTGTTATCTGCTTCTTTTGCCTTTCTCTTCTTTTCCCGAATCCGTTCCTTACACATACACTATACGATGATCCTCTCTGATACTCTCTAGCTCTCTCTTTCTCTCTCTCTCTCTCACACACACTCACACACACACTCACACACACACACACACACACACACACACACACACACACACACACACACACACACACACACACACACACACACACACACACACACACCTTATATATACAGTCATGAACACGCGGAGCCCCACAGCTGTCTAAAGCTGAGGTTGCCTAATGAGGAAATGTCTTCTCAGTTGAGTGGACTTGATGCCAAGAGGAAACCTGCAGAATCAGCCCTACAGCTTCATCTGTCCTCTCGCTGGTAAATGTGTGTGTGCTTCTCCTCGACACATACACAATGTACACATGTGCCCCTCACAAGTGTTTGAGCGAGTGTGTAATCGAATGTGGGGGAGTATGAGCAGCTTGTGTTTGTGCATGTGAGACCAAAAGACAGAGTGTGTGTGTGTGTGTGTGTGTGTGTGTGTGAGGCTTGACTCCAATCTTAACATATTTTACTGCATGGGACTGGGGCTGACATCTCCCATGCTCCAGGATCCTTTAGGAGCAGATTTAGAGTGATTTTCAGTGCAATTATACCTGCCAGCTTTGACTGGTAGAGTTGCCCTCTTCTCGGCTCATGTCTTCATGCCGGAGAGCAGTTCCAGTCATGCTGAGAAGGCTGATGGTGGGGCCCAGGGCCAACAGTCAGACAAACCACAGAACAGGCGCTCCTCCCTGACTGGCTGCAGCGGCGGTGCCCAGGACAGGAAGCCATTCACAGCCGGCGCAAGGTGATAATGAGCTCTTGCTCTCGGTGTCAGTCACACTGTGCCCTGTCCTTGTAATTTGTAAGGGTGTGTACAGTTGGAAAGCCAGTGTGTGGAGGCGCAAATGACAGCATTAGGCCTCAATGTGTGATCAGTGACCTGTGCTCTTCTAAACAGCCTCTGCTCGTGTCCTAATCAGCGAGATGCAATTTACACCTTGGTTTGTTTAAATTAGGTCAAGTGCGCGTGCAGCCGATATGATGGAGTAATAGGTGGTTTTTGTCTTTTACTGTACATGCGCGTGCTGATGTGAGTGCATATAAATGAGGCGTATCATGTCCCTGACCTGGACCCCAGCGACCCGTGTCTGTACGAGCCCCATCCCACAATGCAGAGTCTTCACACCATATATCAGATTAGCCATAAAAACCCTTCTTTGGCCCCATTCACTTTCACACACTGGGAACTAATGAGAGATGCGCTATCGGCCGCACAATGAAGCCACTCGCCACCTCCAGTGGAGGAGCCTGGGTAATAAAGAGGGGAGGGGTGTTGAGGACAATTTGATCCCGCACAAGAAGCATATTACCACTCCAGCCGGCCATTTTACCTGCGGCGAGGCAGACGGTGAACGCGCAGGCTGGGCTTTCAGGTGAGAAGAGCTTCTGCACAGAGACTTGACCACTTCTCGCTAATTTCACAGACGCCTCAAAGAAGCCCAGGAGAAGACGTGTGTGTTGCAGTGGTGTTGGGCGAGGTTAGGAGACAGGACTCATTGCCCCGGTGGGAAGGAGCTTCACTGTCTGCAGCAGAAGAGGAGACGGGGCTGGACTTAGTCAGAACCCACTGTTTGAACAGAGGTGCTGTGTTGGATTTGTTTGTTAATGTCCAGTATGTTGTCTAGTGATGGGTGCTTCTCTGCTGTTGCTGACTCTCAAAAAGCACCTCCGCCCAGATAAATAATGGAGCCAAAGAGGCTTTCTCCTGTTGCTCCATGCCGCCAGAGCTGACGACTCAGCTGGACGGTGTCCATTATGTGGCGCGAACGCCGGAGTCGAGCGGGCCGGTCCCACCGGGGCCACGCCTGTTAAAGCGCGGCGCGGGTCCCCGTGACAGCTCACTTCCTCCCGTGCCCTTTACAGTCAGAGTCGAAGCAAGGTGACGGGAGCAGGCGGCCATAGATATTAATACCATGCCTCTGCTCAATGTCAGGGTTATCTGTCAAGGTCATGATTAGGATAAACTGTGATCAGGCCTGCTACTGCATGCAGCCCCACCGCTGCCCTTCACACACACACACACACACACACACACACACACACACACACACACACACACACACACACACACACACACACACACACACACACACACACACACACGAGATGCAGTCAACAAAGTCAGAGTGTTTGATTCCCCTGCTCTCTGTCACTATTTATTCTAATATCTGCTGGCATTATAGCAGTAGCTGCTAATGAGTTCCGATAAATTAAAGGCTGAATTGTTCGACTGCCACGGCCGTCCGTGATCAGGACGCCAATTACGGAGGGTAATTTTCCTACTCTATCCCTTTCTTCAGCGTGTTACCAACAAAAGGACGGTTCTGCCGGGTGGATCAAGTTGACACATGGTGACAGATCCTTTTTTAAATCTTTTTTCCCCCAATAATATTTCAATGTTATGATGGCACTTTCTGCATTTTTATTAAATCCTACCCCCATTTAGTGTTCTTTCTTTAGGGGTAAAGTACAAAATACAGCTGCTTTGACTCAATTGAAGATGTCACCCAAGAATGTGCAACGTGAATAGAATAGTTTTGACTCTCCTTATGAGAAATGACAGATGAGGACACGGTCTGTCTTTATTTGTATAGATGTAGTCAGACAAGTACGCCTCTCCTAACTAGTGCAAGTCTAAAAATAAGTAAATAAAACTAACATGCTTGGAGGCAGGTGAAGGGAAGGGAGCCTTTGCTTTTTTTTCCATAAACAATATATGAGATGCTTTTTGCAAGTCAAATCCATAAAGGTTTACTGCCAGCTCCGCTCTCAGTGCTTTTTACAGAGTATGACAGCGTGTAACCGAAATATTCTGCAAGTGGAGGAGGGAGGGGTTCCGGAACAAATATCCAAGCGCTAATTACCGTTAATGGCGACCACTCGCTTGTCGTCTGCAGCATTGTCGGGGGGGGGTTCACATGTGCATGCTCAGCCCCGCGTTGCCTTCAGTGACCACAAGGCACTCACCCAGGATTTGTGTAAAATCTCCTCACCGACAGTGACCAATAATTAAGGTCCTCAGACTCCCGCTGCACATTATTGCTTTAACAATCTCCAGGGTAAGATGCTTTTTGACTGCTGGTTGTGCAGTGACCTGTGCACATCAAGCTTTTCTCTGTTTATTGGGTTGTCTTCTTTCCACACTAATGGCCATAGGGGGGCTGAGTCCAGGCTTCACCTGACCACTGCTCACAAAGCTGGGTCTCTGGAACCGACAGGCGGAACGGAAATCACATTTACCCAGCTCCAGCCAGAAGAAAAAGCCTACATATTCTTACACATACATTCCAAACAAAAACAGGGGAATCTCGCCGTTTTCAGCAGCATGTGTCAGTTTGGCTCATTGTTGTTTACCGGTATTTCATGAAGGCCGCCTGCCACCCACACCTCCTTCCAGAGGGCAGTCGACAGGCACCTTGCGAGGACACTGCTGCGATGAAGATGTAAAACGCCCCGTGGGTGACGGCCGGGACCTGATGTGTTTGGACAGCAGGCAACAATGCTGCGATCGCGAGGGCATCATTTGCAGGACTTGATGCCAATTAGTCCGAGCGTCCTCTAATTCCTCCCGTGGCGTCGCTTTCCGCGCAGGGTAAACGATCCGATGACTTTTTTCTCCGTCCGCGAGGAATCTAGGCCACCGCGGAGTCTGGCGCATCGCGACTCGCCTGTAGGCTTGAAGGAATTGAATGGAAGGTGAATTAAAGCTAAATTAGTTATCATAGCAGTCATCTGCTGGCGAGAGTTTTTTCCCCCTTGTAAAGATTGCGCTGGACTTTTTTAGGTGAGCCTCCGTGTCTCTCATCTTTCTTCCGTGTGCAGCTCTGTGTCCAGGAGGCATCTAGACTCATTTCTTTTCTACCCTTTACATTGCACCTCATCATAAACCCCCCCACCCACCCCCGACAATGCTGTGGAGAATAAATCGACCATATTTCAGCGCTGATGCTCTCTGCCCGCTCCCAGTCCTTTAGAGGGAAGGCCAGTCGCTCTGGCAATTTGTTGTTTTTATTTAATGCGCTCCTACTTCCATGTCATATTTTCTCCCTTTAATTGATGCCCGTGCCTGTGTTATTGCCCAGCGCACCGTTGAGAGGATGCCTTCTCCAAACAGGCCCTTATCTTGCTCTAATGGGCCCGGCACTCCTGAGGCCTTGAGCTGTGTCGTGCCGCCACTGCCCGGCTGCGCCTCCAGTTTGAACTGTTGCCGCGGTGCCCATTAGTCCTCTCTCTCTCTCCAGGCCTCATCCCTTTGCCACCGCGGCACACGGCCCGCGGGCCTTCCCGGCCCGATCTCTCACCTCCGCCGGCTCTGCTCCCCGCTCCCCAATGCGTCACCTGCTATAATACGAGCGCGCTCCTCCAGTAAACATTTCTCCTCTTATTTTTCTCTGCAGTTGCCCTCCGCAGGTGTGGACCTGTCGAGGTAACGTGTGTGTTTGGGAGGCACTTTGGGCCGTGCGCCGCTCATCACATCCTGTCCCCCAACAGCAGGCCTCTCTCTGATACAGGCAGCATACGGAGGGCGTGATTGCGTGGTACATTTAAGTGTCGTGAGATTTATGCTTATTTTATTTGTCCGTTTACTGGTTCGTGTGTGTGAGGGAGAGAGACTCTGTGTTTGTGTCCTCTGTCAAAATGATCTCCTCAGTCTGTGCACGTAAAGAGAGCGGAAAAGGTGTCAAACGTGTGGCGCTGGTCTTCCAGGCCTTCTCTGAATCAGAGCCTCTGCACGCATTGATAGATTGGCAAAGCAGTTTGTTCTACCAAATTTAACAATGATATATCATTATCACAACTTTGGAGGAAATCTATAAAATCAATGGGCCTGCCGGTGGAGCGGGATTAGTATTACTAACACGCTGAGAGAGTGTTAAAGTGCCCGAGTATGGATCCCAGTTGTGGCTTGGATCAATGGCATTTGTGGACACTAAGCTCAATAACAAGCCATCCAAGAACTGGTTAGAAGCAAAAAGAAATAGATGTGAAAAGCAAATTTGCTGGTAGAGAAGCTAATATCCTGTATGCGCCTGGCTGAACATGAGCTCTGTAGCTGCTGGCGGGTGAAGAGGGAGTAGAGGGCAGGGGAGGAATAGATTCCACTGCTGAAATGATACAGATACAAATGTAGCTGTCATTATTGATATTCTTCCATCATTGATATTGGCAGACAGGGATGAAGGATGTAAAATACATTGATCTCAAAGGGTGGGAAAGTGTATTGAGTGACACAATTTGATTTAGCTATCGAGTGTTTTCAAAAACACAACTGATCCTGAAGAGGTTATTGAGAACACTGTATAACAAATATCTTAAAGCATTTCTCTGTCTGGGGAAGGGATTCGCTTTCGGATAAGAATAATCACTGACAGTCCTGTTTGAACACGCCACAGCGAGATGTAAAGCTATATGTGTACGGTTCTCAGCAGCGGCACGGCTGCGAGAGGTGGAGCAAAGCCACTGTAATTGGATTTGAAAAGTAGAAATTCCCTGTTTAGTGCTCGAGTCTCAGAAAGATGACAGGGTGTTGTCTTTAAAGGATTCACATGTCTGGCCATAGGGACAGCGTCGTATCAAACACGGTGGCAGATCCAGTGAAAATACACTTTTTCCCCAGCAGTGCACAGAAGACAAACATCTCCAGCAGTATTAACTTTACTGGACCCAGCAGACAAACCCTGGCCTTCCTGTTTAAGCCCTGCTCTGATTTAAAAAAAAAATAGATGTCAGGAGAAATATTTAGGTATTTAAAGTAGCGCTATGGAATCAAGGTCCATTATGTTACGATCACGCTTCTGTTTATTACTGCGACTCTCCTGCAAAACTGTGGCTGAAGAGAAGGAACAGCGTGTACATGCTTAAACCAGCTCCTTTTGAAACCATGCAATCATTCCAGTCATCTTAGAGCGGCGCCTTAGATTCAGGTGACAATTGCTGAGCTGAGAAGAATTTTGGGCCGATAAACCTTCAAAAATCTCTGCGGCGGTTTGTGAAAATGTGACTTTTTAGCTCCCGCAGCACCAGCGTCTGCACTTTGCACTCTGCACTTTTGCAGCTACTCCATCTCCAAACATGAGAGTGGGGCCCGACGAGCGTCCTGGAGTCACGCGGGCGCCATCACGAGGCGGGAACGCCGTCCGCCGCTCCCACCTGCACTCTTCACGCGCGCTTGCGAAAACATTACCATACACAAACTATAATTCTCATGTGGGGGCAGAATCCATTTCCCGCCGACACTGGGAGATGAACAAGACATTTTCTCTCTGTCGCTGAATCCGATCGCTCCGGCGCCGGCGCTCTGTGATTGTGGTCGACTCCCGCTCCAGAAGTAAGTGTTGGCGAGTGAACTGTGGTCAAACAACATCGCTTCCCTAAGAACACAAGTGGGCCGACGATAACAGCGAGACAACAACGCAGCTTATTGGCGTGGAGGAAAATACAAAGGAGAGAATGATGGATTGAACAGGAGGGAGGGGAGTGGAGAGATTGTTCTTCGGAGCCTAAAATAAGGCCAGGTACAAACGGGGGGGGGGTAAAAGGCAGATGAGGTTGCGTCAAGAAGGGGGTTTGTGGAGGAGAGGGGAAAAAAGAGTGTAATGGAAAGCTGTGATGGGAGCCAGGACTGCTTCTGATGGGGCCAGTTTGTTTTAACCTCCAATTTGACAGGGACTGGAGACGGGCGGACGGAGGCAGACGCGAGCGGGGCCTAATTAAACAGCCTAATGAGTTTGTGGCTCTTTTGAAGACTGTTTTTAAACGGAGGCCTGGTTTTGTGGCGGAAAATCTTCTCTTTCAGAGATGTCGAAGAAGTTTCTGACAGAGCAGTTATCACAGCATGTCAAATTGCTCAAGAAATAATTTAGGGTTTTTTTTTTTTTCCTCCCCTTTTCTCGGAGTGCTGCGAAACAAAAGCCCCCTCTCCTCTCTCTAATTTGCCTTGGCAGGGTCCCTCTGGGTGGGGGGTCCGCGTGGACCGAGAGGGCTTTACCGGAGGATTATAGGATGAGAGGGGGCGAGGCGCGGGCGCGTGTTCATGTGTGTTGGCGACATGTGCATCTACTTGGCGCTATAGTGGCGGGGGCTGGGGGGGTGGAAGGTGGGGGGTGTTCAGGCAATTTTACCCAAAATGCTGCAATTGTCCCCAAGACTGAGCAGAGCAAAGCAGTAATGCTCATTTTCCAGTCTATTCATTATCTCCTCTGTATTTACTTATCTTTGTCTCTCAAGAAAAAAAAACACTCTGTGTTAAAAGGGGCTCTTTCATGTGGAGAGGGGTTTTAACAGAGCTTTATGCTCTGACATGGTTGAGTTAAACTGAACTGTAGTTATGTTATGAAAGCAGTATGAATAGCAAATTAGTACTTTCTGCCTTTCCGTGGTATTATAAACTGTATTAGATCCCTGATTTCTTCAAATTACATTTCCCTGCAGTCTTGTATAATGCTTCCTTCTGGATGAAATTCCCAATTTTGCGGTGTCAAATTAGGAGTGTAAGAAAATTACGCCATTATTCTGAAACAGAAATAATTATAGTGTTTTACAACCTGTGCCATAGAGGTTTATGATTTTATTTCTCTTTGAAAATAAATCCCCTCATAAATGATTCATTCTTGATGAGAGATCATCTGACAGGGAAGCATAAACCAGTACTAGCCGCGTCCTATTTACATTCAAATAAATGCAGACAAAAGACATTCATATGAAAAGATATTTCTTGTGTTTGTAACACAATAAAACGTAGTTGTCTTTGTCTCCCTCTATGACTGTCAGAGCTGATTTACAAGTTTGTTTTTCTTGCATCTAATAGTTTGACACAACATCACCACAGATTCACTGAGTATTTTTTTTTATTACTTATCACTTCAGTGTATTGTACAAGTTGAAGCCGAGTCTGGTACCAGCTTCATTTGCTTGTCAGCAGTGAGAATTTTTCCAACCATATCTTCAATAAATCCCTCATTACTTTGCTGCAATTCACACAAAAACAATGCTAATTTAGTAAACCGTTAAATATTTATGTTGTAGGTTGAACCTGAGATCTGACAGTCTGTGATACAGTAAATATAACATCTTCCTCTGCACACTGTGTTACGACGTGGTGACACAGCTCACCAGGAGAACGCTCCAGAGCCAAACCAGGGCCTTGATGAAGCAGCGCTGCAGACACAAACACACCCACAGCTCTTCCCCTCGACTTCAGGAGTCAAAGTCCTATAAAAAGATCCTCAAACAATAGGGTTTTTTTTGCTTCTTCTGAATTACTAATATTTCTCTGTAATAGGTGTCTGATTTGAGGAAGATAATTAGGTGGGATACTAACGTGGGCCTCCAGGGGGCTTAGGCCTGGTGGATCAGGGACAAGGAGATGAAGGAGGACCCCATCTTTCTAAATTATTCTGAGGGGCCGGTGCTCCCAAGCAGCTTATATGGCTATGGCTTGGTAATTAAATTATAATTTAACCTGCTGAGGGTGGAGTGGAAGGACTGGACCAGACTGGGGGTAGAGTGGCACTGACAGGATTTATACTTAATGAAATAATAAAGCAACAAGCAGCAAGGTGTCTGGGAGGGAAGGCACACGTGCACCACAACTTGGTTCAGGGGAAGGTTCAAAATAACAAGAGCCCTTCTCCCCCTTCACTTCCTTACTTTGTTCTGTGGTTGAGTGTGGTTGACTATCTGTATATTGTTCTTATTATATCATGTCTACATACAGAAGCTGTGAATGATGATGTGTAGGTAAACGTGTTCTGTATCATCCTCCAATGAGATGTGATTCCCACTTTAAACTATAGAGAACCAGCGTTTAACCTGACACGTGAATGTAAAGCACCACCTAAACCCCGTAGTATGTGATATGAAACGCGAGAAAGAAACCACAAAATGAGCGAAAGGAGGAGAAAGTGAGCGTGACGGAAACAGACAAACTGATTTAAGGTGGGATGAGGTAGAGAGCAATATGAAATCCCAAACATCTGTTTTGTGCCTTTAAATCTTTTACATCCTCTTCCTCCGTCTCTGCAGCTGTGAAGATGGATGTCTCGCCGAGGAGGAAAGGACCGTGCAGTGTTCCTATAGCGCTGCATTGCCGCAAGCTCATTACAACCCTCCCCTCTAAAATCATTCCTGCCTTTCGCCTGCCCCACTCTCACCATTCACCCGAGCCTAAATCTGCCCCCGCCCCAGCCTCAGCCTGAGCTCCAGCCCCAGCCAGCATGACAGACAGGCCCAGTTAACAGTCCCTGTAAGCGGGGAAACCAAGCCGAGTAGAGAGGTAAAATGACTGGACCGCAAATGACAGGTGTAGTTAAAATAGTGAGGCGCAGAAAGGCTTGAGGACAGAGAGCCGGGGCGGCACTGTAATAAGCAGGATGAAGGAGCTCAAGCATTGCCTGAGTTTTCCTCTCTTCCACTAACATCCTTCCTCAGGCAAACAAAGGGCAAATAAGAGAAAGTTAACTTTTTCCTTCAGACACTTCATTCGGTTATTTCACTCATGCCGCCGCCGCCACTGCTGCTTCCTTTAAGGATGCTAATCAAGCATTATTGCCATAATGCAGTGTAGTTTGTAAAATGCCAGACTTTTAATAACACGCTGTGTGACAGGGTTGCTTGAATTGTAAATGGGCAGTGGGAGGCCATTTGGTTTGGTCCCTTTCGGACTCATTTAGATGGACACAGAAGGGATTTGCCTCCACCGCTGATCTGCATCTATTTTCTATGCCTTTCAACCATTTTCCGTGTTGCCTTTTTTTTTTATCACAGCCCTTCCATCAGATCCCACCCAGCCTCATGTTTAAAATAATCAGCTTTCTGCAGCGTCTCCATGCTGGGAAGGGGAAGACGTGGGGGATGAGAAGTGAATAGATTTAGGTGTTAAAGCCAGTCAGAGGGCAGGAGGACTGGCCGGCTGTCCGTTAGCAATCTGTTTCTAATCAGTCTGAGTAGTAAAAAAAAAAAAAAAAAAAAGAATAATTTTAAACAAACACAAAAACACTGAATTCAGCAGAATTCACTAAGACTCTAAGAGTCTGCAGCCACTTTAGCTTTGTTTAAAGCTAAAGTCAGTCTGCTGATACATGTCAGATGTGCCTTTGGTTTTTTTTAATTTGTGTTGTCTAGCAGCTTATCGTGCAAACATGGATTCCTTATTGTGCTGACCAGTGCAGTGTGTGTTTATATCAGAGGGTCGTCCACTCCTACAGTAAGTGGTGACTGCTTATTTCTAATATTGTCAAAGGAAGGGTTAGAGTTTGAACCAGCATCAGGATCAGACAGGCAGAAAGGAGCAACAAAGAAAGGGGATAAGGAGACAACACCTACAACCAACAGCCCCACAACACACAACGGTTCTAACAATAACTATTAAGTCTAGTAGCAGTGATAATGATAGCAGTAATAGTTAGAGATTAGAGGCTTACGTTGTGTGGAGCAGGACCAGTTCGGCCAGTGGGCCAGAGCCAGAGCCCCCCAGTGAGAGGACCAACCCCAGGATGGGAGCCGGTTCACTCACAGCCCTGCAGACTTACAGCAGCGCGCACGTTTACCCAGAATGCCCCACACGCAGCACACGCGCTCCTAAAACGTCTTCACGGTGGAGGCTTTTGAAGCGATGTCACCATTAGTGTCATTGTTACTTGGGCTGAACGGCTGGTACATTTTATTTGCGTTCCTCTCCTTATCAAACCTCCATTGCTGTTTCAAGTAATTATGTTGTCTGTGCGCTCCTCCCGCGTGCCCTCCCTAACTCTGATTTCGCTGCATATCTGATTGGTATTAACAGGATTATCGCCGCCGCCGCCGTAATTAGAAGCGTTGCACCACAATTACTGATATAGATCAGGGGGATTAAACTTCATAATGTGGAGCTTGCTTCCAGGCAATAAATGTAATGTGTTTTGATCATATGGATTTTGTTGATATCCACATGTCAGTATTTATAACACTCTGCCACTATTTCCACAAGACTTGGAGTAGCTGATAATTATTGGCTCTCAACCCGCCTTGAGCCTGGCAGATCCTGTGCGTGTGAGTAAATGAGACTTCTCCCGCAGCCTGAGAGCTCCCTCCAAGTTGAGGTGATGCCAGGGTGTTTATTACACGACAATATTTGGGGCGTTCGCACCGCGTTTCGTCTTTATTGAGCCATATATTCGGAGGGGAGCGACGGCAGAAGTGGGGAAAAGAGTGTGATTATTGCGACTGCACATCATATGAGCCAAAGACACCAGGGTTCCTGTAACATACTAACACACACCGCATTAGTCTCCAGACTCCATTAACCGGAGTCACTAGGAGGCCTGCTGTTGCATATCTGTAGATCACTGACATGGGGCGTAGGGAGCAGGCCGTCGGGGGGAGCTAAGTTTAGCAGGTCCCTGTGCAGAAGAGGAACACGTGTCCCTATCAGCGGTGGTTGAGTCGGAACAGGAAGCCCAGTACATGTAATCCATGCAATATTTAGATGAGAGGGTCAGAGTGCTCCAGAGGGGGTGGAGGGAGGCTGCGTGGTTGACCTGGGCCGGTCTGTAGAGAGGAGCGACAGGTCTAATCATTTTAAAGGACATGACAACACAGGGACGTGATGATTAATGTCTACAGCCCCAGATGAAAAACTTTAGAAAGGAGCCAAACATGGTCTAAGGATCAACTGTAA
This sequence comes from Betta splendens, assembly GCF_900634795.4. NCBI lineage: Eukaryota > Metazoa > Chordata > Actinopteri > Anabantiformes > Osphronemidae > Betta > Betta splendens. The sequence continues at coordinate 14,650,156 of NC_040883.2, forward strand.
TTCATGGTTTACATTTTGTTTCTTTTTTAAGTGATATTTTAGCACATACTGCAGGTAGGATAGAGTGGAGTGGGTTTCATCTGTATGTAACTATAGTTTTGTGTTGGGTTTGAAAACATAATTTGGTCCAGGTGTGTTGACTTGTATCATGATCTTGAAACATTAGAGAAACACGTCTTGAAGTCTATCAGTGATTCTTTTTTTTTTTTTACTAGTACTAGTTGCTTGTGAAATTATTGTTGGCTGAGCACAGTGCTCTTATTTCATTCCGTGGCTGCTGAACCGCCGCCTCTTCTGCCGTATTAGACGCTCGGCTCTCGCTGTGTTTCTTGGCAGTGGACCGCTCTTTTCTTAGGGGTGTCACACTGCAGCGTTGCTCCTGCGTTGCTCAAATCAAAGCCCAACAAAAGCAGAGAAATGGAGAGGAAGGCTAAACAGACCTGAAGTCCTACCAATCACCTCCGCCCACACACACACACACACACACACACACACACACACGCGCGTGTGCACTAACACACACGAGCGCTGACATGGTTTCAGCTGAAACACAAACATCATAAAGCTGCAGAGAGAGGTCATCTGCCTCTCTCGCTGTCCGTCTCTGTCACCGCTGGAGTAGAAAACTATACGAACGGCTTCATTGCTTTCTCCAGGAGGGATGGAAACTGAACTCCAACAGGCTGATTAGCACACAAAATGGCTGCACTAGTTTTTGAAAAACTGTTTCAGTAATTTCCCACACGGGAGAGAATCTCCTGCAACCACTCGGATACACAGTGATGATACTCATATACTGTAAACTTTAAAAATAAAGGCATTCATGAGCAGGACTAGAAGAAAGTTAAGTGAACTGTAAAGTGAACAGCCGGCATTCAACAACAGCTCCATTTAAAACTTAAATCTATTAAAAATGAAGCCAATAACCTGTTAAGAAACTCATTTGTGAAATCTTTGAGAATTTGCTGCTCGAGGGTTGTGGAAGATTCACAAATGGGTGGCAAATATTTCAAATAAAAAAAATAAATAAATAATGTCACCATGAAACCATTTGCAAAGTTAAAGGGGACACACACACACACACACACACACACACACACACACACACACACACACACACACACACACACACACACACACACACACACACACACACACACACAGTCTCCCAGGCTTTAAAATGACATGATATAAAAACGCTGTCCTTCATTCGCTGCAGCTGATGTCTGATATTTCATCCTTGTTGTTTTTATTAAAGATTTAAACAAGTTTACATCTCCAACGATACATATTAGCCCGTTTGTCTGACACCCACGCTGATCTGATGGGAGGAGAAAGTGAGATTGTGATGGGGCATTATATCTAATGCAGTAAAACATTAATTGAATTTATATGTGCTGGGGGGCAGTGATGCTGTACATTCAGTTAGATATGACAAATAAGGCTTCACCAGATTTACACCCCTGCTTCTCTATATACTCTTGAGTAAATGCATAAATTAATTAAATATCAATAATAATTGAATAATGCTCCTTTTTTGTAAACTTGATGTTTGCCTAATTGTAACAGTCCTGGATACATGCACATCATCACAGCCATCATCTTATTTCTTTCCGTGTGTCAATCTACTTTTCGAGTCATGTTAATTTTCCAGTTTTACTGGGTCTAAGTCTGCCTCATTCATCCGTCGGCTCTTACTGTATATCTCTGCATCTTCAAAGTCAATCGATGATCTCAGTGGCTGAGGTTCTTGCCCTCATCTGGTGCGTTGGGTACGTGTCCTTGGCTTCCTGACCTGGGCCAACCCCCGCCTTACCCCGTGGCTCCTTCCGAACTTTGATGGCAGCATCCGTATCCATGTCACCGGCCTGACACTGTCCGTCCTGCATCAATAAACACTTGGGGAGGGCAGATTTTTCTAAGCTGAATAATTTATAGTGCATGATTAGAAACTCTATCCTGAGTGGAGGATCTGGTTGCTTGTATGTTTGTCTTGGATCTTTACAATAAAACATGACCCAGTCTGATTAGAAGGTCCGGTGCCACAGAGTTTGCTGTGTGTATGTATGACTGTGTGTGTGGCAGAGAATAGACAGTGTGAATAGACTTTAGCCTATTGGCTGCATCTTTGTTCTGAAGGGAAAGTCTGCGTTTTCAAGTTTCCTAGAAAAAGAGTGAAACCCTCTCAACCTGATTCGTTACATCGAACAGTAGTTTTCTAGTATTATCTTTTGATATAATTACACAATGTGTTTCACAACCCAAATATGTCAGAACCTCTCAGCCAGCTGTGTTTGTGTTTTCTGTACTTCGTCGTCTGTTTGGTTTATCTCCAGCGTTTTGCTGTAATAACTAAAGTTGATCTCACAGTAGCGCGCTCTCTCACCAGGGTGCCGCCACTGAAGAATAAGAGAGAGCATGGAAACTTTAAGCCACTGTCTTTACTTAAGAATTAACTACAAGCTGTTGATTCAGATGCACATTTTATGATTCTCACATGCTCTGGAGCCTCGTTCCTCACCATTCATATCTGATTGAGCCCTTAACTGCAATTTAAAAGTAATGCGTTCCTCCCAAACCAACGCTGCACCACTGTACATCTGAGGGCAGTATTCTGCACTGTCTGAATGCAAAACCTTTGAGTTTCCCCTCGGCTGCTGGCGTCCGATGAGAAGCCTGTGTCTGGAAGGCAGCGTCGTCCTTCGCCGCCTGATTCCCTTTGTGTTTCAGAGGGACAGTAGCTGGAGCGCATCGTGGACTTCTCATCATACAGTAGCTAGGAGTGTGTGTTTGTGGTGGGGGGGGGTGTTATGTTCATTAGCACAGTCAAAATGCCTGAAGGCATAAGCAGAGGAGGCGTGAGGGGAGGGGAGCGGGGAGGGGGGGGTGACTTGTATGGAAATTGACCAGTGTGCTGTAACTGTTCATCTGGCGCCGGCCTTTGAAGTGAGCTGTTCAGCGCCGCAGCCGGCCTTGTTCTTGATAATTGCCTAAATGATCTCCGCGGAGCGTGGGGTTGTGTTACAACCGAACAAATCCAGGGGCAACCCACTGATGAGAGCCCTTCGCTGTGTCAGCCCCACCACCCACCCCCCACCCCCCAACAACAGCGTATCTCCCATTCTGTTGCGTCTATTTATTAGACTAACACAGCGGGGGGTGTCGTGGCAGCGGCGTGTGTTCTGGAGGTGCAAGGGATTCTGTTTGTTGTGCGGATGATGCCTTTGTGCTCCCCGAGCTCAGCCACACGCTTAACCCACGCTCCTTGACATCATACTCTCCCTTCGTGCCATTGATATGTTAATGAGCTGCAACCCTGTTTGCAAATGAGGGAGGAATAATTAGTCAGGAGCACTTAGCAGCAACAATAATACACGCGTCTGATCCAGGCCGAGCCGGGCTCTCATTGTCATTTGAGCCGCTCCTGGCAATCATACGAGCACCCCCCCCCCCCCCCCCCCCCCCCCCCCCCCCCCCCCCCCCCCCCTCCTCCTCCCATCCATGTACCCCTACACCCCCCATTGCAACACGAGAGACACTGGTGGGTGGTGGGGCATCAACAACAAGTACAGTGTTTGGCCTTTTGGAGCTTCACCAGGGTTTAGGCAGCCAGTGGAGCATGGAGGCCAAGCAGAGCCCTAGGCCAAGAGCACGGAGGACGGAGCCCAGCCTGGGTTGGAGACCTTTCTGCAGGAAGGTCAGCGCAGAGAGTCAACCGGAGAGGAAGTAATGCAGATACACGCAGACCTGAGCTTCACAGGTCCTGGAGGAAGAAGGAGCCCTGTCACACTTGCACGCGCGCCCGTGGAAAAAGTCCAGCCGAAACAAGAAATGCGAAGTTCAGTGTCGGCGATCGCCTTTGTTTCCCGGTAAAGGAGAAGATGAAAAAGTAGCAGCAGACGGAAAGTTCATGAAAAACAAAATGGCCGAGGGAAACAAACGGCATCCATTTCAGAAATTTGACTCAGTGCATTGACTGGGTAAAATAGATTATTACGCCCAATTTACATACAGCACCGGTGCTTCAAAGAGGTGGGTGTCATGTTAGTGCTCCGGTGCCAGGCATAATGAAGAGCCCCCCCCACTCACTGTCCCAGGACAGGCCCAGTGGCAGGGTATCAGGTAGACGGAGGTCCCATATAAAAGCGGCCCCTATGAATTATAAATCATAGGCCACTGGAGCCACAGCCTGTGGGATACAGAGGGGGTAAGAGGGACTATATTCCCGTAACACAGCATAGTGATGGGAGGGGTACTGGGGGGTGGGGGGATAGTGTCATGCAGTAAAAGTTAAAGGGCACACAATTCGATGGGGGTCATTGTCGAAAACGCGTATCATGGCTTTGATAATGTTGTGTGACTTTAAGCTCACGCCTGCGCTGAGTTGAGTTTTCTTTCTGTATCCACCCAGAAAAGGAAGCAGCAGGAAATGCCGGAGTTTGGATCTGAATATGTTCTGCGCTCGTTTACGTAAGAATGAGCAGGACCCGTGTTCTGCTCATGTGAAAAGGCTTTTGACACAGCTGGAGGTTCTTGGTGTTGGTCAGTGGGTTGCCGGCCTGGTTCAGTCAGAGGTGATTGAATAGAAATATTGTTTTTCTTTCCTTTTTTTTGGGGGGGGGGCATGCTGATGAAAGGTTGATTGATATGGTGTCAGGCGCTCTGTGATGGATTAAATTGTGTGTGCAGACGTTGTGGCCCTGGCCAGTCATGGCTGTTGCTGCCTTCTCCGGCAGCCACTGCTGCGGCAGCTTTAAGAAAATTTGATTTTCGCAGCTCAGAAACACACGGCGGCCCCTTTCTCTCCGCTGCCTGACTTCCATTTAGTTTGAGAGTGCACAAGTGATTCTTTATTGGATGAAATCTGCGCCGGATTGGATAAAGTGTTAGAGCGCTGAGCCATCTATCACTATCACCGCCCCAGCTCCAGTTTCATTTTAAAAGAAAAGAATGAAAGCAGAAAAAACAGAAAGGAAGAGGGAGAAAACAGACAGCCATAGGATGTTGGAGATTTGAAAATTAACTGTGGCAAGGCAAAAAAAAGATCCATCCTCCAACCACTAAGCCTGTTTCCTCTGTTGCAGGATGCCACGCTTTTCTCTGTAGAGGTGCTTCCCTGACTCAGTAGCTCCGGCACTTCCGTCTCCCCGCTCTCGTGCTGTTGGGCGACCGACTCGAGCCCACGCCTGCTCAGAGGCTCCGCTTCAGTTAACATGGCGGCTCGTGCTGCCTTTTTCCGTAGCTCCCACCTACAGGGTCGGACCAGCGGAGTCCCAAAGTTCCCGATCCCCTGAAAGCCCCATCTCCTCCCCATCCGTCCGGCCTCCCAGGTGCTGCCTCCGTCTGAACCTGTCAATTAGTCAAACTTGTTTGTTTGCTCACATCGGACCGTCTCCTCCATTCATTTTTAAACACCGGGCCTCCCATCCCCATGTCTGTCCATTAGCGCTCTGCTGTAAAAAGCAAATGGTCGTGGATTTACCTCAAGGCGATGCAGACGAGCGCTACGGACGGGAGGAAGCGTACAGAGGAGCGGCGGAGAATGTGAAACTCCTATGTGTTTCATTTCAGCTTCCATAATTCATGGTGAAGTGCGTCTTGGATGATGTAAATCTGTTCAGAGGCACCCTCTATTCTGAGTCTTTACCCTTAAATGTCTCTGTGGTTGGAGTGTCCTGAGGCAGTTTGGACCCACCAGCCTTCCCCACCCCCAGCCTTAATAAATCATTATGGAGCAGAGCCGCACTTATCAAGCTGGTCAGAGACCTCTAATGAGCGCAGGGACCACAACTCCGCGCAGCCCCAGAAATATTTTATTAAGAGCACATTTAAACACACACTACTCATGGATGTATGACCACAGTGAGCCCCTGGTATCACATCTGCATCGTAAATCGCAGGCCTGAGACCGCAGACAACGCCGTAGGAGAGATCCGCGCTTTGTTTAAGCCGCCCGCTGTCCCTCATCCGTCCTCTGGTCTTCCTGTCCTCCGGTCCTCTCCCGCTGAAGCCCACCGTCCTCTGTAGAGCCTCTGGGTTATTTCCTGGTTTCTGATGGCTCCTGTGGGGCCTCGTGACCTTTGGTCTCATTCCCTAGTTATGATGGTCCTTCGGAGCCAGAGCCACAAACTCTCAGGCCAGACTGAATAATGAGCGTCGTCTTCGTGTCTATTATGGGTAAATAGGCAGAATTACGAATACTTACACGCTGCTTTGAGACAAACCTGTTTTCTCTATTCAGTGTGAACATTTATTTTTTAAATGAAACATTGTGCTGTCTTGTAATGTTGTATATTATGCCAATCGGACACTGGCTCTACTGTATATCCCATGCAGAACTTAGATGCTGTGCACAGAACAGAAAACATGCTTGAAACCCCACTGAGCAGACGTTTGCTGCATCACGGCTTTGGCCAGAGAAACTTTTTTTTGCGAATAACGAAACCTGTAAATTAAGCCGTTCGTGTTGTACTGGACAATGTCTATCTGCTTCTCCTCGTGTGGTTCTCCCTAATAAATGAATGCAATTTAAAGCGGTGGGTAAGACATTTGCAGGTAAAACGGGAAGTAGAAAGAGATCATATCACAGGTTAAGGCCAGTCTCTTTGATACGGGGAGACTGTCATTAAAGAAATGCTCAGTCTTTCAGCCATGAATCCATCATTCACAAGTATCTGACCCAGGATAATGGCAAGTACATTGTTAATGCACCATTTTTTTAATAAGTTGGAAAATTGCTTAGGCCACTGAACAAAGTCAGAATGAGCAAGGACTTACTGACAGTAATAATAAAAGGTAAGAAAGTCTTTCTTTTACATTCCTTTCAAGCTCCAACATCCGAGACTGAAGAAAACTGGTCAGAAAAAAAAATCATTACTCGGTTGTTTCATCTGACTCTTTTCTTTGCCAGCATAGAAACACCGGGCTGATTAAAGATGACTAAAACCGACCAGGCTGCGTACCTCTTCTCCTTCCTCCTCTCTTCAACTTTTATTTTTAATGGAAAATCGGCCCCGAGCTCGTTTACTCAGGAACAGAGGGATATAAATGTTTTAAAATTTTACCGAAAAAGAAAAAGAAAGGGAAGAAAATGGAATGGAAGGAGGAAAGGATAGGTAATATGAGAAAGATTTTATTCTTAATAATTCATAAGGCAGTCCTTCAATCTCGCCCCTCTCTCTGCTGACTGGTGTTTGATGAAGACGCAGGCTTCCTCTCTGCTGGGCTCCGGCGAGGTAAATGTTGTGCGCTGTAGATAGGCCTCAGATAAGGCCAATATATGAGACACTTACCGGGGGGAGCGGGAAAATGGCATTACTCAGGCACAACATGGAGAGGAGAACAGAGCAGGACGGCATCAGAAACAAGGTTACGGTGTCAGGAGGCCCTGAGGGAAGCCAGGCGACACAACAAGTCAGACACACTCTGATTGTAGCACCTGGGGTCGCAGGGTCAGCCCAGTGTGAGGCCTGATTATTTATATATATACATATATATGTGTTCTACTACATAGATGATTTGAAACCAGCACCAGCTTCCGGCCCTAGAAACATTGCATGTGCTCTAAGCGTTCGGTGCTCGGCTGATATATTTCTGTCCATCAATTCTCAGTAAATGTTTCATCCATGGAAAAAAGGTGGACGTGTGTGGAGAGATGAGGAGGAAGGAGGAGGGCTCCGAGGTGCGGCCCTCTGATCTCCTTTTAAGCCGCGGCCCAGCACGCACGCACGCCCGGCGCCACGGCCGGCCGGGGTTCCGGCTCCGCTCAGAGGCTCCTCCCGCGTGCAACCGCTGGGTTCGCTCCGTTCCGCCCCGGCGATCGCGACTCGCGTGTTGACACCGCGTTTGAGGAAGCGTTCTGTGATAATGTCCCAGTATTGATCAGCCTTGATAGCTGTTGGGGAAGCGGCCCGAATTCAATCTGGAGCGGCTGTTGATGCCGGACGCTGCGGCGGCGGCGTAGACGGCGGGGGCCCGCGTGCCGGGGTCCAGGGTTCACCAGAGGTGAGGGGCCCTCCCTCCCTCCCTCCCTCCCATCTGTAGTCCTGGGAGTCAAGTTCAGGGCCTGTGGGGGCCTGGAGGTCTGGATGCCGTGTCCATCTGGATCAATCTGCATAGAGAGGCCAGCTGACTGACAGGGGGAGATGCTGAATGGGACGCCTGATTTGGGAAATGGGATTTTTCTAAGCATTAGAGAACCAAACTGCTGCTCTTTATATTTGTTTAATGCAATGCAAATTGATTTTCAACCTCCACATCGCTGCCTATATCTCACTTGTTCACGTTTATTTGACTTACTGTATGTTTGTAATGGACGGAACGGTTAATAATTATTTTATTTAAAAAGGAAAAGTGACCCTGACTAAAATAAAGTGACGTTAAACCTTTTACTGGGCAATTTTAATTCACATTCATATAAATGAAATAACTTTAAAAAGCACACTTGCATTTAAATGTAAATTTTACAGTTTTACTCTGAGGCTGGACACTGATAGTTGTTTATTTCCCTGCTGTGTGTGTGTGGGGGGGGGGCATTCATGAGATTAGTGGGAACCCTGTCCTCCCTGAAGGTGCAGAGGCCAGGCCCACTGCTGCCGCTCATATGCATCTCTTTTATTGTCTATTGTGCGTAATCACAGTCCTTGCGCTTCTCAGTGCCAGACTTTTGACCCTTTTTATTTCGCTGTCCATTTTCAGCTGCCCCGCAACCTAACAGGCATTAGACCACGGAACAGATGTGCAGGGGGCAGCCAGCGAATGCTAATGAGGGCTTCTGAAATACCAAATCCCCGTAGGTCTGTGCGACAAAATAACAAAAAGCGCGAGGTGTGGAGCCCAGTCTTTAGTTATTCACTTAAAGGTGTTTTTGAAGTGTTGATTAAGCTGAAGTTGCTGTCCGGGTCACGGGCCGGGCTTGTGTTGGTGCGTATGCATTTGCATGTCTGCGTGTGACGTGCGCCGCGGCCGTCCGTGCCTCTGTGTCCCCAGGCCAGACAAAGCACGCCACACTTTGACAGACCCCCCCCCCCCCCTCGATGCTGCAGAGGCCTCGGTGTGTGTGAGCGCAAGTGTGTGATCAATCTCACGTGGGCCAGTCATGGTGTCAGGGCGGCCGTGGGTCTGACTCTCTCTCTTTCTCTCTCTCTCTCTCTCTCCCTCTCTCTCTCTCTCTCTCGTCCCTCTTCGTCTCCCATTTCTTTCCCTCTTTCTCTCTCGCTCCGCGCCATCCATCCTCTGCTTTGACTGTGGGGACAGTAGGAGAGCCGGGTCAGGAGCGGGCGCGTAGAGCCCTCATCTTCCTGTAGGATAATTAATGGGAGACGAGCTGGAGGTCCGGTCCCACCGCCCGACGGCGCCTGAACAGGTACCCGTGCCTTGCTTTTGTGTGGCGCTGCCCCGCTGTGCGCCGGCCCAGCTTTACTGACTGATTCGCTGACCGACGCTCACTCGTGCTCTCACTTTTTCACACTCCACCCCCCCCCCCCCCCCCCCCCCCCCCCCCCTCCCTCCCCCTGTCACACGCACATGCACAGTGTACACAAGGCGCTTACTCGCATGCATGCGCACCGATTACCCAGTAACTTTTATTAGTGTTTGCTGGAGTGAGAATAGCTCGCGTTCCCTCTTGATCTACATTGTGTGGGTTTACAGGTGTAGAGTTAGAGAGACACGTTTTATGCTCTGAGGTGGCAAATGTCATGTTTTTGAAGTTGAAGTGGGTTGTCTTTACTGCTCTGGGCTGTACTAGGTGCCTCTACACCTCTGATCGACTTTCTCAAAGGTTACAGCTTCTCTCTCTTCTGTGATTTTGTGTATTTGATGTGTTATTCCTTGCTGAGATAAAAACCAAAATATGTGGCAAACTGTGATGATTCTGAAGCAGGAGATCTGTTTGACTGCTTTACAACATTGTTGGAGTTTACCCTGAGGTGGTTACCGAGACGTTGCATTGTTTTCAGTGAGGTTTAAAAAGCACATTAATTAAATTAGGATGATACTGATCAATGTTTTAAATCTTCTGATGTTAGTTCATTCTATTTATTTACTATTTTTCATGTTTAAGTTACTTAAGAACATGCTATTTAAAACAATATACAGAGTTTTCAGTCAAGGTAAATTCTTTTTCCTACTTTTTTACTTTTTGACCATGGGATTGACAGCCTGGCTCAACTTCTGTATGACTTCTGTAGGCATGTAGTCAAGCAACTAGTTCACAGATTTCTAGGAAAGAGAAATAGGTGTTTCCTGTAAATGTCACTCTCATTTTTCAGATGAAAAGATTACTTTTCAAAGGCTCAGCACAAGAATTTGTGTTTGTGCTTCTGTGGCCGCTTTGAGGGGGAGGGGGTTAATTTGGGGGAGCACATGATGGTCTTTCAGAAATCTCAACCCTTCTACTGGCCACGCTCCCACCTGCTTGAGCACCATACTGTCATTATGCATGGTGCTGTAGCTTAAACATGTTAGCATTTATTAGATGATGCTAGGTGACCCATTTAGAAGTTGTTTGAAACTTAATTTACACATACATATCCAGCAGTGCAAAAGGTTAATGGCTGACAAATTAACCCCTGCAGCATTATCTCACAAATGGCCTGCAGCATATGATAACCTATAATCAATATCACCAATTATGTGTCAGACAGAGGCTACTGGCCGTGACCTGTCTCTCATGAAGAGACTTTCTGGGGAAACAGGATCTCCTCCACTATGCAGATGCAGCGTCTCTCCCGTTCTGATGTCATTACAGACACCTGGGACCACCTATCAGCCACTGACTGCTGCTCTTCATCCCGTTGCTTCATAACCTTTGTTTCCTTGCCTCTTCATCTTCATATCACTCTCAGATCTTTCTTATTTTGTTCTTTATTCTCAGTTTCTTTATTTGCCTTGTGTCTTTTTTGATCAAGATGTTAGAAATTGAATCACAAAGGTCTAAAACACCCCTTACAGTACAGCTCCACTTATAACAGTCATTGTTTAATAACTTGCCTTTTATACATTAATTAAAACATTTCAATTGATATAATTTAACTGTGTTGATGCATTAGTTAGAATTAACCCAGTGATTTATTTATTTTTTTTTCTAAAATGATAAGACTATGTAAAAATTGTGGACTGTGGTCCAATGTCCTGCTACAACAACTGCAAACCTAATTGGATTCATGACATTGAGTGTTACCTGTTGCTCAGTGTTACAGAAAATCGCATAATTAATTTGCATTAAACAAAATAATGTTTAGATGAATAAATTAATATGTAAATGTAATAAGGATTAGGAATTTTAAAATGAAGTGCCAACATGTTCGAGCTTATTTATTTTGAAGTTGATCTAATTAATTTAATTTTAACACAGTGACCGTTTGGAACGGAGTGTGGCTAAAGCTTTTAATTGTTGCTGTAACGAAAAACAGCGTAACCTTTTAGTTTCACTTCAATGAGAGCGTTTTGCAAACAATAATGAAATTGACAAATGACAAATACGAACAAAATAGCAACTGAATCACACGAGACTTTCTTGAAAACAAGACCACGGAGTCGATTGATTGGAGGAAGTTACGTTGTCGGCCCTAAAGCCAATCAAACACAAAAAATATGTTACTATCTGATACGGTGGCCGTTCATCAGATGTCTGCACGACATGTTGAATCAGCCCCAGTAGAAATACTAATAATGCCAGTAGTAATAATTTAAACGGTCGTGTTTGGGACAGACGTGCAGACTGAATGCGCTGCTGTCTGGTAATGGTCACTGGCTGCTGAGACCTTGAACTTCACCGCTGGTTTGGGGGGGGGGGGGGGGGGGGGGGTTGGATGCGGGGGGCAGCTGAGAGCCATATGCCTCCATGTGACTGCTGTGACACCCAGCACAGTCAGATTGAAGCCCCCCGATACTCAGGGTGAGGTCAGACGATCGCTGCGTCCCAGCCTCTTTATTCAACAATCAGAATATTTTTTTCTACTAATGTTTTTGTTTTTTTGTATAAATCTGACGCGATTTAATGTAAAATTTAAAAAGAATCACACTTGTGAGGCCAATTAAAAAATTATAAACTAACAAAATACATTTTAAAAAATTATACACATTGTTTCTGATTATTTCCTTTTGCATCTACCGCAGACGCTTTTAGCTGTTAGGGCCCATGAAAAATTCAGTCTAGGAAATAATGTACAATACGTGATGAGTGCAGGGATCCAAAGGTGGCTTCACCCACCCAAACGCTTCCAATGCTTCTCATTTAGGCCCAGGTTTGCCCTTCATGGATAGGATGGCTCCAGTAGGGCAGCAACATACTGTAACCCATATAAATAGAACCATGCAGGCAATTAATTATTTCTTTAGCTACTTTCTGCTGATTTCACCCTCCATTTTCTCCAGACTTGTACTATTTAGTTTCAAAAATGTTAATTGATTAATGATCAAACATTCTCGCGAGTAGATACGTTTACATCCTGCATTGATGTTCCCGCTTTCTATTTTTGCTGCGCATCAATTCGGGCTATGTAAGACTACAGGCCCTATCCTGTGTACAATATGTCAGATCCTGCAGTAACTATGATGTCATGTTTGAAATCCCTTTGGTGTGTGAGTGACTGAAGGTAACTGTTAATAAGAACCAAATAAACGTTATTATTTCTCCGGGCCGAGGGAGGAGGGGGAGTTGAGACGAAGGTAAGGGATAAATAAATGATGTTTAGAGTTGAAACCTTTAAAAAACAAACTCTGGCAGATAAAACGTCTGACTGTGGCAGGCCACACGGTGATTTGTTTGCCAATTCAGCGTCAAGAAAAAAAAAACGCTGAGCTATATTAAAGCTAGACCAGATTGTTTTAGTTTATTATCCACATTTGCCGACTGTGATGGAGTATTTTTTTTATTTTTTGCATATTTTGAAGCTGATGGTTAGCAAAGCACTTCATGCTGCACACGAGGCCTACACAGTAAATCAACAGGGCGCTGAAGATTTTAATAAAATAAATATGCAGTTATTGTATATGGAGGTTCACGGGCATTTAAATATGATTACCGTTTTTTATATTAATGTATGCAGGTGTAATTAATTAATATTCACACGTGTAAAGAGTCTTATTTAAAGTAGTTTTTAAATTCGAGCTCCGTGAGTGCTCCTACAAAATAAAATGCTGCGTTGCTCGCATGGTTGGGTCTAATTGTTGTATTCATGCTAACAAGTGACCTATTAGAATATAATGAATATTAAATAGACGGAATAAACTTGTCAGATTCAATTGGCTCACTCGCCAAATTCCACAACAGTTGGCCTGCGAGGCAATTAATACCAGCTATTACCCCGCGATTAAGCCCAATTAGCTGTGATTAGATTAAACGGAGGGAGGGGGCGGCTAATTGAAAAGCCCTTCAGAAAGGGGGTGGTTGTGTTTGGTAGACGCGGGGTCCTTATAAGCTGCTCTCAGTGGTAAATACCATTCACATTCAAATGAGAGTGACAAAGTTTGGCACAGAAACAAACAGGCGTCCGCCTCCTGGCCTCCCGTTCTGCCTTTAAAACGCGCTCCGCCCTTTGTTAACCTGACACGTGTTTAAAGAGCCTTATTTGCCTAATTCTGTAGGAGGATGCATGGCACTGTGCCCGAACCGACAGCCAACACCAGGCACCGCAATATGGCAGCAATTAAAACCAGAGCCTCTCGCTGCCTCACCTTTTACGCTTTATTTATTTTGTTTTTAAATGATATTAAATTATAACGTAGCACGAGGGACTAAAAAAAACCCCAACAACAATGCGCACATTCGCAACAAAAGCACAGCCTGCGAATAAGAATGATGCCATTAAAATAAAGAGGAGGCGTGTGTGGTAGGAATTAAGGCACAGTGCAGACAGCAGAGCCCTGCACCTGTCTCCCTATCGCCGCAGATTTGCGCCCCTCCCGCTGCCGGCGTTGTGTGTGTGTGCGTGTGTGTGCGCGCGTGCGCGCGGCTGGCCATGCATGTCATATTTCCGACCGACTCACACGCAAACGACGCCTTTCCTGCGGCATTTGTCTCTTTCTTGTGCACCACAGTGAATACGTGACCTAAATAACCATTTTATTGTCTGTTCCTGCTTTTAGACTTCTCATAAGAATCGTGCGTAATTTGGCACGTTTTGTCGCGTCTCCCCCCTCCCCGTCCACGATGTAGGCTTCTTTGATGAGTGTAATATTAACATGATAAGGAGATGTCAATGAAAAGCTCTCTACCTGACTGAACAGACAGCTCTGTGATATACTGGGTCTAATGTAATATTAATGCATGCAGGGCTTGTTTCTTGCGAGGAAAGATCTCCTCAAAATTGTCCTCCACAGGGACCCACTTAGAGCGAAGCACACGTAATAGAAATGATCACTCGTTTTTAGCATGCATCTGAAGGATATCACTCCACTTTATACAGTAAGTGAGAAGAATGTGAAAAGCCCAGTTCATTTAGGCCCAGCATCTTTAGTTCAGTGCAGGGCAACATTTATTCAGTTAGTTTTACCTACAAGTTAATGTATAGCTGTAATTGTAAAAAGAATATTTTATGATGAAAAATACTTGATACCTTAAAATGCAAATAATTCTGTTAATTTTTCGTTTCATTTTTTATTAAAAACACTTTTTACTTAAGGTTAACAGGAATTGAAATGAAGGAAAAGCAATATTCAAACAAAAAAGATCATTTAAAGATAAAAAGATAATTTGAGATTGGACCATTCCTAACTTAGATTTTTATTATAATAATTATAATATTTAATTCTGTATACTATATATTTTTACTGATGCGCTGTATATAAATCTTCATTTAAATCGTCATTTTTGCATATGGCCTGAACGCTGAAGCATAATTAGATTAGACCTTTTGCTTGGTGGTGCTGTGGATATGTTTGCCTGAATAATGTTGTCATTTAGAGATATCGATCCCAGGATTTGGAAGGTGTAAGTAAACGGCAGTGTTGATGGACTGTGTCCTGTGAACACACAGGACTCAAGGATAATGAAGCATAATTCTGCCGGAGACGGGGCCTCCTGCTGAATAAATCTCAAATCATGCCCCAGACCGAATAAACATCCTCCTGGGGGCCATAAGGTCAAGTCCACAACCTCTGACCCTGGCGAGTCTGGGTCTGGGGAGGAGGTGAGGCAGGAGGTTGAACATGACTTCTGCTGATGATGAGGGAAGTGCGGGGACCTGGCTGTTGTCTGTCGCTGCAGCCTGGTGTCCTCAGCTCTGCTCCTCCCTGCTTGATTTTAGCCAACACTCCATCTATTATTTAGCAGACTTATTAAAAGTTATTTCAGAGCCATCAGGTCCTGCCAGATGACCTGAGAGCAGGGGCCTCCTGAGTGGCCAGACAGACTGGAAAATCCAAATGGACACATTGGAACTGCTAAAACACACAGGCTTAAAACAAACAGAAAACACAGCCTGCATTATTAAGAGGTGCATTCACTGCTGCAGAAAAAAGAGCTCTTCAATTTTTAAAAAGCCCAATGTCAAATATAGATGAAGGTTTTAATTAAAGCCAACTTTTACTGTAAAAATCACAATATACTGAATAAAAGCATTTAAATATAGAAATACAATTTTACAAATGCACAAAATTATGAACAAATATTGTTCTGTGTATTATTTAAAAACATGTAAACCAGTAGTGTATAAATCAACATAATTATTTAATTATTGGTTTGTATTTAATTTTACAGGAAAATAGTTTGAATGTCTAAAATATTGAACGTAAGGACGAACCATTTAAATTGGTTAAAATAAAGTAAAAATTAGTCATTTAATATTTTAAAATACTGCCGTTAATAATACATTTAAATACAGCCATGAATAAGGAACATTAAGGCAAAGACCTCCTTTTTAATCCCTTTGAACAACTTCAGAATTCTGCGCCTGATTGAAGCGTCTCCCACTTCACATAAGTGGCTTATCTGTTTGGGGCTGACTTAACCTGTGTCTTGACACAGCTTTAGTTTGTGCACAGCTTTGAATATTCATATCTCTGTTGAAGAAGCGTGACATAACCTTTTCCCACTAATGTGATGTGTGCACATGCACTTCCCAGCTGTGTCCAGAGAGGGCTGGACTATCATGTGTGCGTGTGGGGGGGGGGTGAAAGACATATAGAGCAGGAGCTGGCCAAGGCGGAAAGGTCAGGGGAGGCAGGAGACAGGCGGCCGGCCGACTGCTGCAGCTTTGAACCTAACAGATGGTGAAGGTTAGGTGACGTCCCCTCGCCTGGCCTTTCCCCAGTAATTGAGGATAATTTGAGCACCAAAGAGAGCGGGCCTGTCCACTGTCAGGCCCAGGGAGGAGAGACGGGGTTAATATGAAAATGATTTTGCATTATGGCTGGCTTTGTGAGGCAGGCCGCAATCCTAATCCTGGCCTGAGGCAGCGGGAATGAAGAAGTGTCACCCTGGGTCCAGGCGCCACGCCATGCACATGAATACATCTCCAACCCATGGCCCTGTGCCCCCCATTAACCAGCCCTCTGCCAGGACCGATTACACACTCCCACTCAGGAGCCGGGCAGGCTTTGGGGGCATTTTAGGGAGGCTTGGAAGTGAACTGACATCACCCCGTATCCCATAAGAACAAAAGAGGTGCACAAAGGCCGCGTGATATCAATGGGGAGTTTTCACCTCTCCACTGCTGCTGTATCAGGGCACGGTGCGCCATCTTTGCAGTCATTTCACATCAGGGCCGCTTGTGTGGAAGTTGTTAAAGTGTTTTTAATAGAAACCGTGCAAATGAGGTGAGTTCCTACAGCTCGTTGGATCGTTTGTGTTCTCTTAGGGTTACAGTTATAACATGGCTACTGTAGATTGACTGGACTTCCCCACAGCAGCACTCTGTCAAGTCGCAACTATGGGACCAATTCCGCCCAGAAAGTTGCCTCTTTGGTGTGATGAAGTCATTTACAACTATTGATCTAATAGTCAAACTGGGCATGTTAACCTGAAGAGCCTTGGAGGGAGTTTCTGGGAAAGTGGAGGTGCCCTAGGGACCCTTTCATAAGCTAAAGCGAGACACAATAGACAGAGATGTAATTTAAAATGTTAGCTGCAGTCTGAGCTTCCAGTCTTGTAGGTTGGTGCCTGGCTTCAGCCTTAATAACAGATGCAGACTTTCCTGGATGCATCAGTAGTATTAGTGATGACCGTAAAATGATCCTGCTGGTATGAAAGTTAGTTGAATGTAAACATGCGGCAAATCTAAAGATCTGACTTAAACACATAAGCAATAAGCAAATCATAATTAGAATCTAAATTCCAAGCTGATGCTTTGTTCCTAAAAGCTGTGAGACGTCGAAACTTCCTACACAATAGGGAAGTTTTACTGCGTGAGCTGTTATAAATTGCAGTATATTTGTGGTGTGGGCGCTTTGTTTGTTCAGCACTCGTCTTTTTCCGCTGCCCTGTGCTACTCTTTCATTACATTCACGTGTGTGTGTGCGTGTGTGTGTGTGTGGCTGCCGTGCTGCCGGGCCCGGTGGCCTGTGGGCTCCCCCAGGTGTAGTCCAGATGAAGGGCTCTTTACCGGGGTGTCCCTGCTGCTGTGCCCTCTGGTTGTCTGTCTTGTTCCCCAGGAGCACCGAGCTTTACACTGGCTCAGCCTGTGACCTTCTCCCACTGAGCAGGAGAAGGGACCCCTCCCCGCCCCGGAGGCTTGTGCCTGTAACTGTGCCCATCCCCCAAGTTTTAGTAAATTGAAGCAAGTTCAAGTTCATGTACACAATGGACATTAATAATGATGTATTGGCTCCACTCGCGCCCGCAGATTTTGTTAAAATACAATAATTGTCAAAGATGAAGAAGTTTGGTTCAATAGGGCAGGTGGAGCGGTGTCCTCTGCTCTCGCCCCCCTCATCCTCCCCTCACTCCCCCTCGGACCCCCGGTGCTTTTTTGGGGGGGGGGCGGTCAGCTGTCAGGTCATGTGGCCGCTCTGAGGAACACGGCTGAATGAGAACGGTGGAGTGCTTCCTGTGCATTGAGAAAAACAGTGCTTTGATGGGGCTCACAGGCCACTTTCATTCCACCGTCAGAGAGCTGCACACGAACACACTCTCTGCCTCTAAACCTGTGATTACATTTTAAAAAAAATGTAATCACAAGAATGAACAATTTTCAAGCGGTTGAAATTTTATTAATTTACTCCCTCACCAGCTTTTCCTTTTCTTTCCTCCATCACATGTGATCTTACACGTGTTTTCTGTTTTACATTTGCAAGTTGGAGACGTAGTGGTTTTGCGTTTTATTATCTTGTGATTATTTCACCCTTTTATTTATTTCTTTGCTCCAATTGGGAAAAATAACAGTTCAAGTCCCTTTGACCTCGGAGATCATAGTAGAAAGTATGTCTCTGAAAAATAAAACAAAAAAATCCACTATTAAATAAGATCAATTGTAAACAAACTGAGGCAACCCTTTGAAAGCCCTCGCCAGGAGATTTACCTTGCCCTGTGGCAAATAATATTTCTTGAACTGGGTTTAAATTTCAAGTGTCTTGGGTTTACAAAACCTGGAACAAAAGAAAGCCAATCTGTGAACAGCAAATATTATCTGCTGGTTGGGCAAGATGTCAAGATTGCCTTTTTGTTGTCTCAAATAAAGGGCCAGATCCAGTGTCTGGCAAAGCCGAGAATAAACCTCCGAATTTATCCCTATTTACCAGGATCACTGTAAAACCACATCTACATGCACAGTGTTGGATTCACCTTATCTGTCCCGTTTCCTCACATTTTGCCTTAAACGGCAAAAAATCCCCTCTTTCTCTGCTAAACCTCACTTCTTCTTCTTCTTCTGGAAATACATATTAATTTCCTATTTTATAAATTATTGGTTCTTCTCTAACTACATAGGCACATGACAATATTGTCAATCATTAGTAGTTTAATAAAATGCATCATTTATTGATTAATGAAATAAATAAACATTATTATCCTGACTTATGCTGCTGTGGTCATATTTAAGGGTAAAACTGCACAGCAGTAGTGATTTACTGTTTGCTGGTAATAACTGGGCAGGAGTGGCAACCAAGTAATCACCTGTTCCCTTGATCAGGCTGGTATCAAGCCATGATGAAAGCATATGGGAATTTGTTATAGGGGCCTGGTCTGACATGCATTACTCCTTAATATCCTGCAATTTCTCCACTCCCCTCTCTCCTTTGCCCCCAAAATCCCCAAGACTGCGCATAAACCCCACCTACCTCTCTGTTCCTCTGTTCCTGCTACGACACACTTTGTCCTTTTGTTTGTCTGTGTAATGTATGACACATCAGAGACGGACGACTAAATAATTCTAAAAGAAAGCTGCTGCCGCTGCTTCTGCTGCATCTTCGAGCCACTTTTTCTTTTAATTGGATGCAGCTTTTAAGTGAACTTTGCTGGATGGGGTGGGGGGGTGGGGGGGCATTACTGTTTATAATTTAGCTTCCCTTTGTAGTGAGCTCTTGTCAGAGCCAAACAAACCCAACGCGGCTCACCGACCGGGCAACCTTTCCCTGCAAACCATTGCACCCCAGCAAGAGAGCTTTCCCTGTCATCTGATGCTCCACTCTACTTAAAACAGAGCAGAGGGGGTGGAGGAAAAAAACGGGAGAAAAGCCACGGCCCCGCTATCATCATTTTATTTTGATTTTTTTTCCCATCCCATTCTTTAATCCCTCTGATGAAGTCTGGACAGGCAGAGGCATGCTCTCGCAGACAGCAATTTCACCGCACCATATGCGCCTCACACATCGGATGGCAGGGAGGAGAGGGGTCTGCCGGGAGCACAGCCGGGCCAAAGGAGAAGGGAGGAAAACACACAGGATGAAATTCAGAGTTGGGGCACGCTGGTCCCCTGCAAGGGGCTTCTCTCCCTTTATTTTTTTTTTGAGTCCGCAGCATCAGTTTCTGCTCCTTTAACGCGCATCCATCAAACAGTCACCTTGACAGCGGTGCGTCGAGTGAACCGTTTCACATAATCACGCCGGCGCCGCTCGCACTTATGCAGGTAAACAAACGAGTCAGGTACTCACTCGCACAAAAGGAAGCCAGGTAGCAACACAAAATGGTGGAGAGCCGAGCGCTGCCTGGCCCCTCCCCGCGCTGAGGATGTAGTGCCGACACCCTGATCATGTGAGCAGAGAGGATGGAGAATAGCTGCGCGTCGGCCGTGGTTGCCTTCAGTGTACCCTGGTTTATTTGTCACGCCGGAGGAGATGCCTGTAATTTGCCCGTGCAACGCAGACGGACAAAACAGCGGCGCGGCGCATATTTATTCATGTATTCAAGCCATAATTTTACAAACGCAAATCTTTAAATTTGATTTTGGGGACGACAAATTAAAATATGAGTGTGTGTGTGTAACACAAGTGGAGGAATATGGAAGGTCTTTTAAGAATAACATCTACATAAAGAGATGCATGTCGCTGTAAAGAGGATGGAAAGGGGAAAGAGAACGGGCGGAGGCTCAAATAATTACATTTAGCCCCATAGACCTTGCAGAGTTACATGGAGATCCATAACGCGCTTGTTCCTGGATCTGCTTGCGTTTTCAGTGCACACTTTGCTGACCAAGCAGGTTGCTCCTTAAATCTCACACTTGCTTCCTATATACATAATATATCCATCTCATATCCTCTAGACCTGTTTACTCCCCTGTGAAATATGTGTGGACCTCAGGAGGGAGGCATTGCACTCGCTCCTCTCGGCAAAGGGAGAGGGATGCTGGGGGGCGGGGGGGGCAGAAGGTTACACTTAAGCTCTGATTGGGTGGTGTGTAATTAAGACAGCATTTGGCAGCTTTCAATTTTAGGTGAGAATTGAAGGGGAATTAGAGTGGCTGTGTCTATTACTAAGCTCACCTGTGGGTTCAGGAGCATGGAGCGGCTCAGGCCTGACTTATATACTCCACCACACGCGCGCCGGACCTGTTGACGGCGTAGTGGTTTTGAAAAGGGGACCGCAGTCGTCAGTGGGAATTCAGTGTCTTCGCTGATGATGCCTTTGATTAAAATCCCTGCTCACTTACAAAAACAGGAAATGGACCACAGAGGTTCCCAGCTGTTCCCAGCGAAGCCGCTAATGTAAAACATTCACCACAGCAGCGCGTCGGCGGCGTTGCAGCGGCGCCGCGTCGGACCGTGGCCCCGGCGAACGCGCTTAAATGTGTTTTAAATGGCAATAACGAGGCCTGCTGGGTGATGGATGCCGTCGGCGCGCGGCGCGTACCTATGCGACCCGGGGCCCAGCAGGTGTAGATCAGCAGCACATTAGACGGACATGCACGCGTGCGGCGGTGTCTGAAGACCAGACGCGCGTCAGCCGTCCCTCGGCGCGGGCAGCGGGACGTTCCCCCGGCCCGCGCTGGAGTCTCAGTGAGGCTGGTGATTGGCTGCAGGCGAGGCCGGGGCGTCCCGCGGTACCGATCCAAATGGTGTATGTGGCTACGGAGCAAGGTACAGTATGTGCAAGTTGAAAGTGGACAGGACTTAACTTTTTCTTTTCGTTTCTTACAACTTCCTGTTTCACCAGAAGTAAAAAAAAAAAATGAAGTTGTTAAACTTAAATTAGCATCTTCATTCACTGTAGTGACAGTGGTCCTAGAACCGAGCCCTGACTGTGTCCAGTCAGCGTCGGTTCTGTGGCGGCCCGCCGGCCTTGACTTTGAGCCGTTCCCAGGCTCCTGAGGGCCACCAGGGGCTCAGAGGGGACCGCTTTGTGTGACGCACAAAGAGCAGATGTTCCTCTGCGTCTGTGGCCAGTCCGGGATGCCGTCTCCGTCCAGGCTTGACCCGGCCTGACCCTTCAGATTGATTAGCATGCTGCTGCCGCAGCGTTGAAGGACACGACTCTCTCAGTGCAGTCTCCTGCACAAAAATGGCTCATGTCATAAACTGTTTGGATCAGTTGAATTAATTCCTGTACGTTGCTGGGATGAGCTAAAATGTTGTTTAAAAAATATTTAGAGTTCATTTATTTTGGTGGTGTGAGTTTAATGTTTTAATACGTTTTTGATTTGATTTTCCTAAACAGTAAATGAGTTGATAACTTTGTTAATTGTGTATAGTTTTTCTTTATTAGTTCACTGCGTTGTGTGCTGGTAGGTAACAAAATGTTTAACGTTGGCTGTTGTCATGTACTGCCGGAGTGGAGCTTTTAACTCCACGGATCATTTTAAGGCGACACCGCTGGTGTGTTCTGGTCTGTCTGTGGTTTGTGGTACCTCATGCATCCTGTGGTGAAGCATAAGCAGCGGATCCAGGCTGAACTGGGAATATATTACACGAGTCCTAAATAGTCAGGTCATGAATTTACAGTGACACCTCTGTCTCTGTAAAGGGGGGATCCTCTCTGCGCCTCCTTCTCCTCACTGTTCCGTACAGTAGTGAGACGTTGTGAAGCTGTTCCCCGCTGACCACCTTCAGGCCCCGGGGCTTTCTGTGGGGAATGAGCTACTTGCTGACCACTTCAATAAAATTCAATCACAGGTATCATTCACAATTCTTGTAACTATGTTCAGACTTTATAATGTGACAGGCTCTGTCAAAATGTAGATTATTGGAATAGAAGTTAAACTGAAAATTTCCTCCAATGCATCATTTGCGAGGGGGTCTAATGCTGTTACTGAGAGCTGTGCTGAGAGAATGGGAAGACTTTCAGAATATTGATTCCTGTTAAATCAGGAAAGTTAACTTTCCTTGGCTTTATCAAACTAAATACAGTGCGAGAAAGTACAGTATGTAGGAAACTGACTTTGTCAGTGTAACTGACAGGATGATGTAGTTATCACTTAATGTGGAGTTTGATGCTTATGAATTATGAACAGAGTGTCAAAATTATTTTCGTCTCTTTTTGTGTCTTTCAAGCCCCTAAGTTCCTTGTTTCATAATGCATTAGTGTGTTAATTATAAAACCTGGCTACGTTGCAGAACGCATGCGTCCTGTGTAAACGATCCCACTTCATTATAAAGCTTTGTTTTTTTGCGTATTTTGCCTGACTCACCGTTGGACGCAAAGGTTTTCTAACAACGTCTCGGTGGAATAAGCGTAAACACGCTGGGCCTGCAGAGAAGAACGGCCCGGCTCAGCCCGGCTGCGTCCCTCCCCTCAGAGACAGACTCTGCTTGACTTGACCTCAGCCTCGTTGTTGACTCTCTCAAGGTAATGGGAAGCATCTTATGTTGTCTGAGGTACCGTGATTACTGCTGTCCCTGTGAAAGTTTCTGCAGGATCAAAGACTTTCTCATGCATTAATAAAGAGTGTTTTGTGAGAGTCTTATTAGCTGTAATGTGCCTGTCTGGTAATTCATGTCTGATGGCAGCAAGCGTCAGTTGTAGGCGGAAGAATGAAAGAGCACAGACAGTGTTGTATTTCAATATCGCTGCCTTTTATGGGCACTGAGGCTAAATTTATATTGATCTGAATTTGATAATGATTCTATTAGCTCTATTAAATTTGTATATATTCAGGGGCTCAGTTACACACCGAAACAGAAAAAGAGCCAAAGAAAACAAATTAGTGCGTAAGGGTGGATTGTGTTGCATGTAATATAAGAGGGAGCTGCTGGTGGGGATCATCAGGAACTGTCAGCGAAGTTGGAAACGAGAGAACAAGAGGCTCTGTTTGTGGATGTGTATGTGTAAATATCTGCATCTCAATCACTGCGGGACGACTGTACTTAATGCAGATTTAATCAGCCCGCCGTCGCGCATGAAAGTGTGTCTGTTCGATGGGAGGCACAAAGAGAGATTCTTGCAGTGAACCGTTTTTTTTTTTTTTCCCTTTAACTACTATTATTTATTTTAAATGAGGCACGTTCGCCACCACAGTGACACGGAGGCTGATCGGCCCATCGGTTAGTTGTTATAAACACGCCGGCCAATTATTGGCACCTCATTGACTCTGGACAGCAAACCTGCCAATACCTGCCTCACACCATCACGGCCACACAGAGGTCATTATCAGAGATCTCGGCCACAATAGGGACCAGAGGGACTCCACTATTCACCGGCTCAACAGGGCTGTAGTCAGGACAGGTCAGGTCATCACCCCCCCCTCTTCCCTGTCTGTTTCCTGCTCTTTCAGTTTGGGCCTCATGGTCTTGTTCCTCTCTAACACTGCTGCAGCTGCTGTGGTTGGTTTTTTGGCACACCTTTGTATTTTTTTTTTAGTTTCTGGGGATGTTTTCTATCAATAGACTTGCAGCCTTGTAGGTTATCAGCACAGAGCTTCTTCGAGCTTTGCCCGTGGGCCCTGAGGTTACAGTTGATATGGAGCAATCCCAGCATGCACTAGCCTCAGTGTTTTGGTTTCGGTTGACAGCGCGGGGCTGATAAATGTCCAGGAAAACACTCATTTAGATCATGTGCATATGGACATGTCCCTCCACAGTAATGGGCATTGTAAACTTAGGGGAATTAACATAAGACATTTTACACAGTCTAAGAAAAATATAATTCATGCATAATTGATTGGTGGCATGATTGCCTGAGTTTACTGTCATTTTTCTGTGGTGAGACAAAGCCTTTCCTCGGGCTGTTTAGCCTAATGGACTTGGGGGACGCTTAATTCAGGGCTGTCCAGGAGCAGAGATGGAGCTTCACAAATCTCACTCTCTTTTATAGAACATGTGCGGCTCCCGCACTTAAATGACTCTCATTTAACATGCAAACCCGTGGTCAGGGCCGCTCTAATTGCCTGTCATTTTGATAAACTCGATCAACTTATTTAAATGTGTTTTGCCTCAGATCTCAGTTTGAGGTGCAGGTGAGGAGTGTGGGACTGGCGGCAACCTTTCATCGCTGACTTGTGGTCAAACACATGTATTATTTGACGTCACATACAGTAGTTACAGTTGATGATGATGGAAACATGAGCGCGTTTTTTTTTTTTTGAGGGCTTCATTTATAGCCTGTGCCTTAAATGTATACGCGTTCCTGGATGATCTCACGCTAGCTGTCAGTCCGACGATGACATTAAAGGTAGTTTCAGAGCGTTTAGTCCGAGTTGATCACACAGCGCAGGAGGACAGTCCAATGTGGTGCTAACTGAGGAATAAAGAGACTCCAGACCTCGACCGCTTTCACACCTAAGCGCTTTCCGAGCGGCACCGGGGTCGTGGCGCACCGTGGGCCTTCTGATGGCTCAGAACAGCACTAATAGGTAATGGCCGTGTTGGGCAGCTGGCTCTTTCACAGCAGGGCGGGCAGAACGTGGCTGAGCCCCTGCTCGCCGCTTCATTATCCCCCAGTAACCAACCGCATCAGCAGACGCCTCCGCCGCGGCCCGCCGGACCGGCCGCCGCGCCGGCCGCTCGGCCGAGACGGGGGGCGGTGGAGTCCAAAACACGCCGTTCATCTTGCAGATGGAGTGATTTACTGATCGAGCATGGGCCCTGTCCCCCAAGAACCAGCGCTCCCACTCTGCTGAATAAACATTTATATTCCTTAACTTGATGTTCAGATATTATGAAAATAGAAATCAAGCAGTCAAAATGCATTTGGACCATTCTGTGCATAACCGACCAGTGGAGGAAATAGAGAAAAATGACACTGGGGGAGTAAGTGAGGGAAGTGAATGCATCTGACTGGACTCGGAGGCTCAGGGGGATTTGGGATGGGAGCCGGACCAAAGAGGGGCAGGGGCAGTTATTTTTATTTTTATATTACCGTGTACAAAAGAGAGTTTTCACTCGTGTGTTTTCCATCATTCAGATGCAGCCGCCTTTCTCCGTCCAAGACCCTTTTCCTTTGTCTCTCAAATAATGTGCCTACGTCCACACACGCAGACAGGCAGAGAAAATGACCAGGCAGGGAAAATAGAAGGTGCTGGAAATGGAGCCAAGAAATGGGAAAAGGGGGGGAAGAGGGGAAAAAATTAAAGATTACAGCATCGGCGGCAGAGCGGAGGGTGGGGGTGCGGAGATGAGAGCGCTGACCTTTTTCTCCCTGACTCGCGTCCGGCCGTCAGCGAGCGGCCATGTTTGAGAGGGAAGCCATTTTCCTGCCTCGCTCATTACGGTGGGTTATATTCCGCCGCGCTGGGAGGCGGCGCGTCCGTGTCAGGTGCGTGTGTTGTTTGTGCGCGGGCTTCGAGGCGAAGGGGGGGGTCCGTCGGGTCCGTACGTCGGGTCGGTCAGCCAGGGGCTCCAGGATCAGAGGGAGACCTTTGGCTCGGAGGCCGGAGCTCAGGTTCACCGTCGCAGACAGCGAAAGGCCACTGGGTTCTGGCTGGTTCCGGCCTCGGCCTCACCCGGTCCAGTCATAATCAACCCCCCCCCCCCCCCCCCCCCCCCCCACACACACACACACAAACATGCTGCCGGGCACAGCTCTGACTGCACACACATACACACACATAAACACACATACACATAGACACACACACACACACACACACACACACACACACACACACACACACACACACACACACACACACACACGCTGCCATCGCCGGGCCGCCTCCTTCTCCCTCTCCCGGCCCGACCTCCTCCCTCTTTACACCCCTCCACCAGGACATCTGCTCCCCCAGTGTAGCTGCCATTGTGATGCTCCGCACTAACAGCGGTTTTAGCCACTGGTGGTGTGAAATTAAACAGCCACCTCGTCCCTTGATGATAAGTGGCGTCCTGTCTTCATGCTGTGGCTATCTCCTGTCACACAGCACAAGGTCACGCTTTCAAGGGTGATCATGGGAATTAGAGTTCACTATTGTTAAAAAAAAAGAGTGAACATGAAGAGAGGAGAGAGTTTGAAAAATCATGTTTGAACCTATTTTTTAGTTTGTGCTTTTTTTTTGTTGGCTCTGATACTGTT
This sequence comes from Betta splendens, assembly GCF_900634795.4. Taxonomy (NCBI): domain Eukaryota; kingdom Metazoa; phylum Chordata; class Actinopteri; order Anabantiformes; family Osphronemidae; genus Betta; species Betta splendens. The sequence continues at coordinate 14,676,971 of NC_040883.2, forward strand.
CTGGACATGAATTTTACATTTTGCGTCACCTCTGACTTGTTGCACCCGTGACTCTTTGTTACTAAGCTCAACAGAACATTCTGAAGCTTCTGTCCTGTAGTGAAAATCCAATATTTGCTGTTTTGATGTACAGGCAAATATTCAGAACATGATAATTACATATTATTCAAAGACCACAATCAAAGGGCTGCACTTCAGAAAACAAAGAGGCTTAGAAGTAATGAAAGGGCTTTTTATTCCTGGGAAAATTATCTTTTTGAAATTAATAGTTAATATTTTAGTATTGCAATATATTTTTAATTCACCCATTGCATTTTTGCAAATATAATGTATCCTTCCACATTCATTTCACTGCGCAGCCCTGATGAGTACTTCAGATGTGAATTAAAGCACTCCATTTTAAGAGGAAAATGAGTAATAATTCAGACATATTAATAATACATTATAATGCTGTTCAAGAAAATTGAAAGTTGGAAAACAGAGAAGAGAGGAGGAAACATCAAATCTTACGTTGTTTAGAGATCAGGAATATGATGCGTTTACTGTCCTACCAGGATGCAGAGGGGCAGAAGGAGGGTGTGTTTAACAATAAAGGGGCATTTTCACAACCACGCAACAGATTATTAATTACAAATCTTAATAATTGTCCTTTTTTTCAATTATTTTTCAATTTACTGTTTCACGTGGTGTAACGTTGGTGGCAGGGCTCACGCTGCTGCGGGCGGACGGAGGCGATGTAGGGGTCAGCGAAGGGGCTTAGAGGTGACTCTTTATCACCTCCTCTTCCTGTCATATAAGATATCACTTTCGCCTCCATTCACCAAGACTCTCTCAATTTAAGATGGTTAAGAAAAGGAAATGAAATTCTTTTTTTCTTACCAAGGCTTTTAAAAATAATATTAGAAAATCTCGTGATTATGATAGTATTAAAATGATGGAGATGGACTGTTAATGCCGGTGGAGTAATTTTCCAGTTCTTCTTAAGCCCTAATGGTGCTGATAGAATGGCCTGACTGGGCCCTGGGCCACATCATTTCCTTTAGCAGGTGCAGTGATGGGCCCGGCTGAAGACCAGGCTGTTAACAGGCAGCAGGAGGCTGAGCAACACCCCTATGGACAGCACTGTAGCGTCATATATTCAAGCAGGGTGTAAACAATTAGGGAGATTTTCCATCTGTTTCTCCATAAATGTTTTTGTTTAAAACCTCTATGAAGGAAACTCAATGTGTGACGTGGAGGAAGCGACCCGAGGCCAGCAGCCTTCACGCTGAGGGGCGTTTTGCTGGATGCTTGTGTTCCTGTGGTGTTGGCCGCGTTCTGCTGCTGTGGGAGCAGGTAGGGTGAGGCTGCTGACCGGGTCCTGGGGTTCCGCCCTGCAGACGTGACTGCTGTCCCCATGGGTGCACGTTCACCAGCCTCTCTGTCCCTGTGTGGGCACCTTTCGCCATTCCCACTTGTGTTGTCTGGTC